>NC_044993.1:32338949-32631449 GCF_008728515.1 Papio anubis | reverse complement strand
AGCTTCAAGGAGCTTTCTTCTTGTGGGGCCTTAATTCCTAGCAAAGGAGGACACTTCCTGCCTAGTTTCTGTTGCAAGAATGCAGGAGTAGGAAGAAGGGATTTAGAATGACAAAAAGATGACTCTAAAACACAATTGTCTGCCTGAGATAGTCCAAAGAAGCTACACAAGTTTTCCTTTCCATTGATTCATTTGTATAGTTCCTGCCAGGAAATAAGTACCATATAGTGAGCAAATAGCTTACTTGTGGAAATACATTTAAGATTCCTATGCCAAGCGCATTTAACCCCAGCAACTCAGGAGGCTCATGTGGGAGGATCGCCTAAGCCTGGGAGTTTGTGGCTGTAGTGTGCCATGATTGCACCTGTGAGTAGTCACTGCACTACAGCCTAAGCAACAAAGTGAGATCCTACCTCTAAAAAAAATTAATTAAAAGAAAAATATTCCTATGAAGTTTTGTGTGTGTGTGTGTGTGTATACACATATACAGTATAGATTTATCCTATTTAAGCAAGTTTCCTGCTTATTAAAAAGATGTCAGTGAAAAATTCCAAAATTGCTGAAGGTAGTATAAATTGGGATAACTTAACTGAAGGGGCAATTTGAGAATATTTACCTAAATTATAAATGTATATCCTCTCTGACCTATCAAGTCTACTTCAAGGTATTTAACTTGATAGATCTGTGCATGTGAAAAATTATGCACGTGTAGGATTATTACTGAAACACCAGAACAGGGGAAGAATGGAAAAAATCTAAGTGTTCATCAATTAAAAAGTGGGATAAACGATATACCCATACAATATACAATACTACACAGCCTTAAAAAGCAACAAGGAAGTGCTCTACATCCAATTATGCAATGATTCCCAAGGTACAATAACTGCTGAATTAAGCAATGAACAGAGTAGGTTAGATTACAATACTACTAATAATGAAAGTATAAAAACAATATATAATGTATTCCTGCTGAAAAAAAACAACTTGATCAAGCTTCCAGATCAAATTACCATTTTACAGGAAACACAAGGTAGCAGGAAACAGCACAGGGATGCCATCAGTAAAATGTAGAGCCAGAGAAATGCTAAAGAACAAAGACCCAGTTTCTCCACAAATAAAATACAAAGAAAACAAAATATAAATTTAGAAAGGAAGAACTTACAGATTAAATTCAAATTAAAAGGTGTATTAGCCTATTGCTAAGATGGCAATATTGCCAAATTAATCTACAGATTCCAGCAATTCCTGTATCAAAATCTTAGCTGCCTTTTCTGCAGAAACTGACAAGCTGATCCCAAATTCATATGGAAATTCTACAGACTCCAAATAGCCAAAACAATCTTGAAAAACAGGAGCCAAGTTGGAAGACTCACACTTCCCAATTTTAAAACTTACTCCAAAGCTATAGTGATCAAGACTGTGTGGTAATGGCATACAGATAGACATATATAGCTCAGTGGAAGAAGACAGTCCAGAAATAAATCCACACATTTATGGTCAACTGATTTTTTAAAAATATAAATCACTGAGTTGTATCCTTTTAAAGGGTGAATTTTATGGTATGTGAATTATACTTCAATACTTTTTTTAAAAAAAGCCATAGTAGCCAAATATAATGTCTGGTCCTTGTTAAGATCATAATTTTTTTTTTTTTTTGAGACGGAGTCTCGCTCTGTTAACAGCCCAGGCTGGAGTGCAGTGGCTTGATCTCCGCTCACTGCAAGCTCCGCCTCCCGGGTTCACGCAATTTTCCTGCCTCAGCATCCCAGGTAGCTGGGACTACAGGCATCCACCACCACGCCCGGCTAATTTTTTGTATTTTTAGTAGAGATGGCGTTTCACCGTGTTAGCCAGGATGTCTTGATCTCCTGACCTCGTGATCTGCCCGCCTCGGCCTCCCAAAGTGTTGGGATTACAGGCATGAGCCACCGCACTTGGCCAAGATCATAATTTAAAAAAAAAAATTTTTTTTGAGACAACTGGAGAAAATACTAACTTAATATTTGATAATATTTGGTAATTATTGTGATTTTTTTTTTTTTTTTTTTTGAGACGGAATCTCACTCTTGTTGCCCAGTTTGGAGAGCAACGGTGCAATCTCGGCTCGATGCAATGGCTCACCGCAACCTCTGCCTCCCGGGTTCCAGCGATTCTCCCGCCTCAGTCTCCCAAGTAGCTGGGATTACAGACATGCACCAGCAGCCCGACTAATTTTGTATTTTAAGTAGAGGCAGGGTTTCTCCATGTTGGTCAGGCTGGTTGCGAACTCCCGACCTCAGGTGATCTGCCCGCCTCAGTCTCCCAAAGTGCTGGGATTATAGGCATGAGCCACCAGGCCTGGCCTGTGATTATTAATATAATGGTATTGCAATTGTTAAAACAAAGAAACAAAATAAGAACTTGTATTTGCTAGAGACACATATTAAGAATTATGAATGAAATGATAATGTCTGGAATTGTCACAAAATATTACAGTTGAGAGATATAAATGAAATAAAATTGGCTATGTGCTAAAAACTGCCGACTGGGTGTGGTGGCTCACACCCATAATTCCAGCACTTCCGGAGGCTGAGGCAGGTGGATCACTTGAGGCCAGGAGTTAGAGACCAGCCTGGCCAACATGGTGAAACCCCGTCTCTACTAAAAATACAAAAATTAGCTGGGTGTGGTGGCACATGCCTATAGTCCTAGCTACTTGGGTGGCTGAGGCATGAAAATTGCTTAAACCAGGAAGGCAGAGGCTGCAGTGAGCCAAGATAACCCCACTACACTCTAGCCTAGGTGACAGAGCAAGACTGTCTAAAAAAAAAAAAAAAAAAAAAAAAATTGTTGAAGCTCTTTCCTGTAGGATAGCTTACAAACAAACAAAAAAAAATCACTGAAGCTTGGTAATGGGGGTTTATTATACTTATCCCAACTTCTGAATGTTGCTTAAATTATCCATAATAAAGCATTTAAAAAATACATATTTACAATTGCTTGCACATGCATAGAATAGCTCTTGATGGATACATAAGAAATGTGGCTGGGCTTGGTGGCTCACTCCTGTAATCCCAGCACTTTGGGAGGCTGAGGCAGGCAGATTACTTGAGCTCAGGAGTGCAAGACCAGCCTGGCCAACATGGTGAAATTCCATCTCTACTAAAAATACAAAAATTAGCCAGATGTGGTGGTGCACGCCGGTAATCCCAAATACTTGGGAGGTTGAGGCAGGAGAATTACTTGAGCCCAGGAGGTGGAGGTTGCAGTGAGCTGAGATTAGGTCACTGCACTCCAGCCTGGGCGACAGAATGAGACTCCGTCTCAAAAAAAAAAAAGTATAATTCTGTTTCCCTCTAAGGAGAACTAGATGGAAGAGGACGTGGTAATGGCAGACTCTTTCTTTTTTTTTCCCCACACTCTTCTTTTTAAAAGTAGGTTCTAGAGCAAAAGGATAACAGCAACAGACCACCACCACTGGTGCTTAGTAGATGCATATAAAAAGCATCATTTTTTTTGAGACAAGTTAATGTAAGCCCTGCTGATTGATGGAATTTAGTTCAGAGTCTCAATCCCGCATGGAGTAAGAATAAAACTGAAAACACACTCTTGAATTTCTCACCCCTAATCCAGCCCCAGTAACATTCACCTTCACTTACAAGTTCTTGCCACTTAATACAGAGGCAGATTTCATCACATAAAGGTAAAAACCAAAGAAGTATACTCCTGGAGACTGTATTAAGCTTCTAGGCTCAATCCAATCCAATAGTGAGCAGGAGCCAGGTATTTACCTCCTATTGGTAGCAAGCCAGGTGAAATCAAGAAACTTGACATTTGGGGGAAACAGAAAAAAACCTTTTGTGAGCAGAGGTGGTATGACCAGAGCCTGGTAAGCATTCCTGGGAGAGTACTATTTTCACTGATCAGTTTCACTGGTTTCTAATACGATAACTTTTGCAGGTATAAAATCCTGCCTGGCATAAGAAAGTTGGGTAAATTCAGTGTAGGTAGGCTTGCTTGAAGACGGAAATGCATTCATTTGCAGATGCAATGCATTATAGCCCTTTACTGTGGTTCATGTGTATTCTGAGTACAAGGAAGTAATGAAGGCTGCCACCCACCTTGATTCTTGTCATCTGGCTCAGGGTCTGGTTTCAGTCTTTTCACACTGTGGCCACTCTCTGAGCTGTAACAAAACACATGGTGATTTGAGCCATGTCCAATCTTGCAGATCAAAGCTTAGGGAATCAGGAGCACCAATAACTATTTATATGTGTCTTAGGTAGTCTCAAGAGGCTGGGATGATAAAAATGAATGAAAAGTATTCATTTCAGATTCTTAATCTCCTTCCAATTGCATCATTAGTCATAAAGACAATTTAAACTCCTGACAAATCCAGGGAATAAAGCACTGTATCTTCAAGCATCACTTCAACTTCAGATTCTTGCCCGCCTTTGTCACTCAAATTGGTTAGAACCACAGATGGATTTCAAGAATATTTAGACATGTTCATAAATGACAAACATTTAGTAATTACAGATTGAAGAAAACATCTTTAGTGACAAGCTAGAGATTCTGAGAGTCACCCAGAAGACTTTCACTAAAAGAATGTATAAGGAATGTACTTCAATGAAGAAAGAAATGATCCCAGAAGGAAGGAATTCCAGAAGGAAGGGGTAGGGAACAAAGAAACTGGCAAAAGGAAATACAAGTCTAAACAAATACTGTCTGTATCAAAAAATAACATCTAGTTTGTGGTGTTCAACATGACCATACTGAAGTCACCTCTAAGACTGGGACATTACTGTGTGTATGTACTACCTGGTATTTTCTTGCAGGAAGTGCAGAGCAGGTTCCATTTAAGAGTTATGTGGGAAGCCCAGGAGCAGTGGCTCACACCTGTATAATACCATTACTTTGGGAGGCCAAGGCAGACGGATCACCTGAGGTGTTTGACACCAGCCTGGCCAACATGGTGAAACCCCGTCTCTACTAAAAATACAAAATTAGCCAGGCGTGGTGGTGTGTGCTTGTAATCCCAGCTACTTGGGAGGCTGAGGCAGGAGAATCGCTTGAACCCAGGAGGCAGAGGTGAGCCAAAATCGTACCATTGCACTCCAGCCTGGGCGACAAAAGCGAAACTCCAACTCAAAAAAAAAGGAAAGAAAAACAAAAAGAATCAGTGTATACAAAACCACAATGCAATTAAGTTGGAAATCAATGACAAAAGCGAAACGTATTTTGTAGCCTCTAAGACACTGTTATATCATCATAAGGTGTTAAAATGTGTGTGTGGCGAGGGGGAAGGCTTATCTTCCCCCTTACTGAAATATGGTTGTTACCTCAATATGGAGATTTAAAAAATACATTTCTAAATAATTCCTGAGTCAAAGAAGAAATCATAATGGATATTTTAAAATACTTAGAAGGAAATATAAAACTTATATACAATGAAAGAAGGAAATATAAAACTTACATACAGTGAAAGCTAAGGAAAATTTATAGCTTCAGATGCCTATAACTAAAAAGGCTGCACATTCATGAACTAGGTATCTGACAGTTTTTTCTAACAATAAATAAAAGAATAAACTAGAAGAGAGTAAAGAATATTCCTTTGAAGAAGGTAAGAAATTGCTGCTTGTTTTGTTCTTACGTTTCATGACATATACATGCCAATGGCTTCCAGACCTTCACCAGGCAGCAGAATCACTCATGGAACTTTGAAAACTACAACTCCCAGACTTCACTTCAAACTTACTGAACCAGAATTAGTGCGAGGCCTACAAATATAAATTATTAACAAACTCCCAGGTAATTCCAATAAACTCAGGGTCGGCCTACAAATATAAATTATTAACAAACTCCCAGGTGATTCCAATAAACTCAGGGGCGGACAGATTAGGAACTCCTGCCCCAGGAGACTAATTCATCACCTTGCTACACAAAGCAACATTAAATGATGTTGTTTCAAAACCCAAAAGGGGTTATATGCAGGTCACCAAATAAGCCACAGAGCCTTTTCCAAAGGTGATCTAAGGACTAAGGGAGACAGCTACAACACCCATTCTGCGACCACCAAGAGCAGTCTCAAGGCATAACAAATTGATCACCTGGAGAGCCCTCCCTTGGCATATTCCAGTAAAACTGACCCAGGTCCAAATCCTGCGAGTCCCTGGTCTTGCAGGAAAGCTTATGTGAGAACTTGAAAGGAATAATTCATGGTTTGGGTAGCGAGCCCTTCTCAGGATAACTCCTCCCTTCTGCTGCTATACCAGCATGACATTTTTACATGTAGGCAGTGTTCCTAAGAACATCTGCAGCAGATGGGTGGTGTGCCAAACCACAAGACTGCATCAATACATTCCCTTCAAAACATATGGCTGGTTGCCAATATATCATATTGATTTTCCTAACAGACCGCACTTAAACTTATCATTTCGCCCACAGTCTGTTGGGTCAAATCGAAATGACCAGATTCAATCACTCTGATGCCATTTCAGGATTTGGAAAGGGAGGAGCAAACATAGCAAAGAACTTATCACAGCTTCAAGACAGTGCTATCACTTCCCCATCAATCCAACCTAGCCACAGCCAGGTCTGTAACCCTGTCAGGGCTGCCATGTTCTTTCAGGACAGGATGTCTTTGCAGCAGCTATTCCCTCTGCCTAGACTGTTCTCTCCCTTTTTGCTTGTCAAAGTACTAGTTGTCCTACCTAATCAGCATCTTTCCAATGGTTTCCCCAACCTCCCCAACATGGAGATGCACACACCCTCCAAGCAGCATTGTATGCTCCTCCTTCTTGCTCTCAGCACACCCTACATAGATCCTTTCACAAGACTCACTACCTCATTTGTCTAGACAGAAGCCTAAATATTGAACTCGAGCTCCCTATTTCTCTATGATCTTGCACAAAGAAGGGTCTCAACCTCTCAAACTCTTGGTCTTCTCATCTACAAAACAGGGATTATAATTGTACTTTCACAGGATTGTTGAAGAATACATGAGATTATGCACAGGAAGCACTTAACACAATGTCTGGTGTGGCAGATCCCCACTGAAGAGTAGCTAGTATTTATATTTGTTGAATAAATGATCAGAGAGACGAGGGTTGAAGCCTATAGAAGGCCCCAAATCTGGAAAGGGAGAGAGGCATAGGTGAGCACACCAAGGGAACTTCACCAGGACTCACGCAAAGTAAGCGTTGGCTCTGTCTTCCATTACAAGTGGTGTTTCAGAGTACATGGTCAGAGCGAAATCTAAGTTGTGGGAGTGCTGACTGACCTCTTATGCTTCACAGCTCCTGCCAACAGCTTTGCCTGGGAGAACTTGTTCTTGGTTTCTGTGGGCTTCACAGTCAGTTTCTTTTCCACTTCCTTCTTGTTCTCTTGAGAAATTCCAACCTTCTTGAGGTTATTGTGAGTTACCAGTTAAGGGTCAAACTAAGCAAAAGGAAGGACAACAAATATAACCCACTAGCCCTTCGGCTGTGCTATGTAATGTCTGGCCTACTTATTTAAATAAATGCCCCACCCTTCTTTATTCTGCCAGTCAAATCCAGCCGATTCAAAGATAAATGAAAGAGACCATGGAGGAGACAGCATACAAAGCCCAAAATAATACAGATAAGCAAGCTTCTCCTCTGATTCTCAAGGAAAATCTGAGCATAGCCACAAAACCCACTATTACCAAGGACATGGCCAATATCATGCTTGATGGGGAAAACAAAGATCTTAAGAAATATAAAGAAAACACACACACAAAAATGTGGCTCCCCTGAAAACGTGCTTCCCCCTTCAAGGGTTAAATCAAATTTTGCAGAATGTTGTTATGACTATCAGTGGCATTTAATCTTAGACATTACTAAGACTAACTCCTGCTCCACTGGTGCAAGGAAGCATCAGAATCACCCCAAGGCTCATCAGACATGTCAAATCCCTCCCTGCCCCAAACCTACTGAATGAGGACCTCTAGAGGCCAGGGAGTTTGTTTTAAACACTCTCTGAAGGTGATTTTACACTTGATCTTAGTTAAAACACTGACAAACAAATGATCAAAGGTGATTTTAATGAGACATCCTGTGCATATATACAACAACTGAAAAGCGGTTTTTAAAAGCATGACCAGTTCACTTGTAACATCAGTTTTTCGTTCTTGATGCCAATCTCTGGCTCTCAACTTTTTATTTTCTTTGAAGTGAAGAAAGGCCCCAAATTTTTGTCGGGGAGGTCACTTTCACTTGTTCCCTCCACCAGCCCTCCCTCCTCTCCCTCCACTTCTCCCTCCATTTTATGCTCTCTCTCGAAATGTCTTAGACAACAGATGTCTGGCCTACTTATTTAAATAAATGCCCCACCCTTCTTTATTCTGCCAGTCAAATCCAGCTGATTCAAAGATAAATGAAAGAACCATGGAGGAAGACAGCATAGAAAGCCCAAAATAATACAGATAAGCAACCTCTGATTCTCAATGAAAATCTGACACAGTGCAAGTCCTTATTTAAGATGCAGTAGTGCCTGGAACAATAGTGACATCTAGTGCCCAGGAAATCTAAGAAGCATGAATTATCAGCCCAAAGAGGTGGGTGGAAGTAGAGAATGTATGGTTAAGGTTATTTGTCTAGGCATGTTTGAACAATGGAGAAAACTGAGTTCCAGAAATCCTAAAATTCTAATTCTAATCACTCTCCAGGCAACTGACTCTGTTCTTATGGGCACAAGTTACCTTAAATATTTGTAGTATGCAACAGAAATTAGATATAATGCTCAGTACTATTATGAGTTTAATGAATTTAATGTTTTTAGGGTCATCATGGAAATAGATAATTTTTTTTTTTTTTTTTTTTTTGAGACGGAGTCTTGCTCTGTCGCCTAGGCTGGAGTGCAGTGGCCAGATCTCAGCTGACTGCAAGCTCCGCCTCCCGGGTTTACACCATTCTCCTGCCTCAGCCTCCCAAGTAGCTGGGACTACAGGCGCCTGCCACCTCGCCCAGCTAGTTTTTTTTGTATTTTTTAGTAGAGACGGGGTTTCACCGTGTTAGCCAGGATGGTCTCGATCTCCTGACCTCATGATCCGCCCGTCTCGGCCTCCCAAAGTGCTGGGATTACAGGCTTGAGCCACCGCGCCCGGCCGAAATAGATAATGTTAATACTCATTTTTATTTAAAAAAAAAAAAGAGATTAGCCGGGTGCAGTGGCTCATGCCTGTAATCCTAACACTTTGGGAGGCCAAGGTGGGTGGATCATCTGAGGTTGGGAGTTCAAGACCAGCCTGACCAGCATGGAGAAACCCTGTCTCTACTAAAAAGACAGAAAATTAGCTGGGTGTGGTGGCACATTCTTGTAATCCCAGCTACTCGGGAGGCTGAGGCAGAAGAATCACTTGAACTCAGGAGGTGGAGGTTGTGGTGACCTCAGATCACACCACTGCACTCCGGCCTGGGTAACAAGAGCAAAACTCTGTCTCAAAAAAAAAAAAGATTTCATCTTTCTAGGAGAAAATGCCAAAAAAAATTAGCATGTTGATTTTTTATCTGCTACTCCATCATTAGGAGACAGAAGTTCTCAAAACCCTCAATATTAAATATTAAAAAATAAAACAAAAAATGGAAAAAAAAACACAACAAAAGCATGTATATATTCATACATTATTCATACCATGACATAGACAAAACCCAACATTTAACTTTTTATTCTTTCAAAATGAAGAAAAGTCTTAACCTTTTAGGGGTAGGGTTGTTAATAATCTTTTTCTTTTTTTTTTTTTTTGAGACGGAGTCTCACTCTGTCACCCAGGCTGGAGTGCAGTGGCGCCATCTCCACTCACTGCAAGCTCCGCCTTCCGGGTTCACGCCATTCTCCTGCCTCAGCCTCCTGTGTAGCTGGGACTACAGGCGCCCACCACCGCACCCGGCTAATTTTTGTATTTTTAGTAGAGACAGGGTTTCACCACGTTAGCCAGGATGGTCTCGATCTCCTGACCTCGTGATCTGCCCATCTTGGCCTCCCAAAGTGCTGGGATTACTGGCGTGAGCCACCGCGCCCGGCCAATAATCTTATTTTTGATCCGCAAAGTACAAGCAATTTTTCCTTCTTAAGCCCTTCTCCCAAAATGCTTTAAAAACACAAACACACCTCAAAAATCTCAAGAAACTCATTAGATGCAGCATTCTCTTAAAATTGCACCGTTTTTAACATACGCAATACTGCTAAATACTGGTTTAACCTGAGAGGAAACAACAAGAGTTCTGTTATTTACATGGTTTAAACCACAGCTTATTTGTATTCAGAAGTATCCTATTATACAACATATCATATAGTAATCAAGCAAAGCCAAGAACAAGTTCCTAACTTAGAGCTTCAATAAACAAATGTCTAATCCTTCAATTCCTATCTCAACATGTCTCTGGCTACTTGCATGCTTGGGATTAGTGCATTAGATGTCAGTAAGTTGAAAGGCCTGCTTTTTTTCAGTTTTTCTAGACAGTCAGAACTTTCCAAGTTTCCAGTTAAAGCCCTTATCCCTGGAGCCTCATTGTACTGCAATGTTACCAGGACACAAAGGTTTCTTTTGTCTCACTGCTGCCCTGTTCATTCTTTCCTTTTAATTGAAAACCAAAGGGCATCTCACACTCAACAGCACTTCTCCCCGGGTGCTGCTTTGGGGGACACTATATGTCTTATTTGCTAGTCTGCCAACATAAAACAAAATATCATTCAAGTGAGAAGTGTAATGAATGTATTTCCTTGGATGAAAAAGCTTTGTGTCTGAAACAACACAATATGGGTATCTGCCTACCTCTACAAACGAACACATACTATTCTGGGGTCATCAGGGTCAGGGAAGGGGGAGTTCAGAATAATCAGCCTCAATCCTACAGTTGAGATTGAGGTATAACTTTCCATAAACTTCTATCTCCATGTTGCACATGAATGCCAGTAACAGAACTGGGACTGGAAGCCAGGTCTTTTCTGGTACAGAACACCAGTTCTGATGTAAATCAATTCCCAGGGTATCTGTCCATTCCAGTCCATGTCTTCTCCCACATAATCCTTTTTTTTTTTTTTTTTTTTTTAAGACGAAGTCTTGTTCTGTCCCCAGGCTGGAGTACAGTGGCATGACCTTGGCCCACTGCAGTCTCCACCTCCCGGGTTCAAGCGATTCTCCTGCCTCAGCCTCCTGAGTAGTTGGGACTACAGGCACAAGCTACCATGCCTGGCT
This sequence comes from Papio anubis, assembly GCF_008728515.1. Classification (NCBI taxonomy): domain Eukaryota; kingdom Metazoa; phylum Chordata; class Mammalia; order Primates; family Cercopithecidae; genus Papio; species Papio anubis. Next base: position 32,620,252 of record NC_044993.1, on the reverse strand, counting down.
AATTTTTGTATTTTTAGCAGAGATGGGTTTTCACCATTTTGGCCAGGCTGGTCTCAAACTCTTGAACTCAAGTGATCCTCCTGCCTCGGCGTCCCAAAGTGCTGGAATTACAGGCGTGATCCACTGTGTCCAGGTCTCCCACATAACTCTTAAAATGGAAGCTGCTGCACATTCTCTGCAAGAAAATACCAACTAGTACATATACACAGTCAAGTCGTCCATTTTGGAGGTGAAGCCTGTTGGATTACACCAGTGATGTTACTCAACATATAAGCCTGAAATATCCAAATAAGCTTCCTCACATGAAGACAAATGGTCCTATTAATATCTCTTATTAATCATTTATTAATTTATTCAAATATTTACTGAGAATCTACTATATGCCAGGCACTGGGGAAATCAGAAGTGGCCAAAGTCAGATAGTCTTTTTCTTATGGAGCTCATTTATTTCACATTCTAGCAGGAAAGAGATAGACAAACCAGTAGGCAAATAAATAAAGACAACTTTCAGATAGTGACAAATCTATAAAAAATGATATTACTGGCCAAGTGCAGTGGCTCACGCCTGTAATCCCAGTACTTTGGGATGCTGGAGTGGGCGGATCACCTGAGGTAAGGAGTTCGAGACCAGCCTGACCAATATGATGAAACCTCGTCTCTACTAAAAATATAAAAATTAGTTGGGCGTAGTGGCATGCACCTGTAATCCCAGCTACTTGGGAGGCTGAGACAGGAGAATCACTCGAACCCGGGAGGCAGAGGTTGCAGTGAGCCAAGATCGTGCCACTGCACTCCAGCCTGGGCAACAAGAGAGAAATTCCTTCTCAAAAAAAAAAATTGATATTACCGATAGCAATTTTAGGTGGGGTGCTTAGGGAAGGTCTCTAAAAGGGAGAGCTGAGCAGAGGGCTAAGCTGTGAAATGCGTCTTGCAAAATCTGAGGGCAGAACATTTTGGGCTGAGGAAACAGCAAGTCTGAGGCCTTGAGATGGACTCAGAAAGCATGGTGAGAGAGAACATAAAGAAGGGCAGCAGGCTGCAGTACAGTCAACATGAGAAAGAGTGGCTTCAAGATGCAACAAGGAGGTGGGTTGGCCTAAATAACGTAGAGCCTTCAATGGCCTGATACAGAATAAGACTTTAGTCTAAATATAAGGGGAAGCCACTAGAGTATTTCAAATAGAAAAGTGACATGATGCCATATATGGTTTTTAAAGTTCCCTTTCTTGTCTAAGGAATAGATTATTGAGGATGAGAGCAGAAACAAACCAATTAGATGGTCATAGGAGTCCAGAAGAAAGTCTACTAGTACTACAGTAGCAGTAGATACCTAGAATTCAAGAGATTTGGAGTATATTTTGGAAGCAGTTCTTGGCCCAGGCACCTGGAGGCATAGGACTACCAGTTACTGGGACTGGGAGGACCAGAAAAAGAAGAGACTTTGGGGAAGGGCAGTGTGATGAGAGTGGGGGTTATGTGGCACAATATTGAGAATTTTGATTCAGCTAAGTTACATTTGGGATGTCTATTAAGACATTTAAGTGGATGACCAAAAGGCAACAATGAGCCACAGCAAAGTCATCTTTGCAGATTTCTCAGCCCTTCTATGGAGAGAGGGCATGCTATAACCAGTAGAGAACATCTCACTAAGAATACAGGAAAGTTGCTAAACATGTTCTTTTAAAACTCAGAGGCCAATTTCTCCCCTGGATGAAGCTGGCTACCCTGCCCACCTGTCTGAGAGTCTAATCCCAGTACTATTAGGATTGATGCCTTGAGTTAACCCTAAGAAGGATGTGGACTTTTGACAACACCCTTGCACACAACACAAACTCCACAACCCGTTGCCAGCTTTTCAGAATCACGGGAAAATCAGTGTTGAAAATGACTTGAGAGATCACCAGGTAGAAAACCCCCCTTCTGTTGATGAGGAGATGACATCTGTAGATACTGATGAGAAAATGGACACCTTACAGGTTTTCCTCCAGGTACAAAGGATATTCTGTATTCCTTCAGTTCTTTCAGTTCTTCTTCTCTTCGTTGTTTTTCTATTAGTTCCTGCTGTCGAGAAACCTCATCAAGGAAGTTGGTCTCATCTTCATCTAAGCCTCTTACCATGTTTTCTGAGGAAATAATTAAACAGGGAACACTTAGCAGGCTAAAGGGAAAAATAAGATTTTTCCTTTCCCCTTTTTTAATAAACAGCAGATTCTTCAGGGGATTAAAAAAAAAGAACTGGTAAATACCATCGCGTTTGAATAGATAACAGCGCATAAAAAAACAAGGCATTTTTCCCATTACTAAATATTACCATAGAATTAAAATGGGTGTTTTGAGCTCTAAACAAAAATATTCAATGTGGTTTAGAAGGCTGAAGGCTGTCTCTTTTCCACCAAATGAGCATCTGGAGACTTGAAAATCAAGACAATTCCATGGCTAGTTAGGAAAAGTGCTGCACGAGGCAAAAGTGCGTCAAAAATACCCCACAGAGTCCCTTGAACTCTGTGTTTTCGGAAGCTTACTGAATTTGAACTGTTCCTCATACTCCTGCTGCTTCCTGTCCTTCTGTTCCTGTAGTCTTTCATACAGAGAGCGAGGGTCATAAACCTCCTCTGGACATTCTGAAAGGAAAAGGAGATGGGAGAGAGGTGGAGGGGGAGGAGATACATACTTCAGATTGTTTTCATATTATTTTGGAATCACAAAAGCTTTTAAAGACAAAGTCAAATCTCTGCATGATCTGAGGGTGTGGACAACACAAAAATAGTACAAAGTCCAGTTTCCCTTCGGACCTCAGAGAGGGGCCAGCAGTTCTCAAAGCCAACTATCAATGTCAATAGCGCCCATGGCCTGAAACAGTTAACTGATTGAGGGGCCAGCCCTAACCCTCCACAGCAGCTGTGTTCTCAGTTGTTCAGACCATGGATCCACCTGTATAGATGGAGGAGAGGAGCAGAATCTCTTGGAAGGCAGTGTGGTAGGCAGAAAAGGAATAGGATGTGAGTATCCTGGCTCTACTCCCAGCTGTGCAGGACCTTACACAGGTGACTTCGCCCCTCTGAGTCTCAGTTCCTCAACTCTAAAGTAAGGACAATTGGCCAGCATGGTGGCTCACGCCTGTAATCCCAGCACTTTGGGAGGCCGAGGCAGGAGTTCAGGAGTTTGGAACCAGCCTGGCCAACATGATGAAACTCCATCTCTACCAAAAATACAAAAATTAGCCAGGCATGGTAGCAGGTGCCTGTAATCCCAATTACTCGGAAGGCTGAAGCAGGAGAATCTCTTGAGCCCGGGAGGCGGAGGTTGCAGTGAGCCAAGATCGCACCACTGCACTCCAGCCTGGGCAATAGAGTGAGACTCCGTCTCAAAAAAGTAAATAAATAAAACAAAGTGAGGACAATTAATACCTACTCTGCAGGGCTACTGCGTGGATTAAAGACCATTATACTGAATGTCACAGTATACCTTCTGGATCTTCAGGTTTTCGAACTTTCTCCCATTCTTCTTGCCTCCTTTTGCGCCGTTCATCTAGTTCTGCCTCAGACACAAACCTCTTTTTGATAACAAGGTTACCATCATCCCCTCCATCCATAATGAAACAACCAATCTACAAAACAAAAACAAAAACAAAAATATCATTTCAAGTGAGAACTGCAATTAAAATTCTAAAGAGAAACAAGGAGATTTAGCTCTGTCTCACCCAGCAACAAACTAAAAATTATCTTCCAACTTTGAATTGAAAAAATTCTCAGCCGGGCGCGGTGGCAAATGCTTGTAATCCTGGCACTTTGGGAGGCCAAGGCAGGCAGATCACGAGGTCAGGAGTTCAAGACCAGCCTGACTGACATGGTGAAACCCCATCTCTACTAAAAATACAAAAATTAGTCAGGCACCTGCTACCACGCCTGGCTAATTTTTGTATTTTTGGTAGAGATGGAGTTTCATCATGTTGGCCAGGCTGGTTCCAAACTCCTGAACTCCTGCCTCGGCCTCCCAAAGTGCTGGGATTACACGTACCTGTAATCCCAGCTACTCAGGAGGCTGAGGCAGGAGAATCACTTAAACCTGGGAGGCACCCAAGCCTGAGCGACAGGGCAAGACTCTGTCTCAAAAAAAAAAAAAAAAAAAAAAAAACTCTCAAAAAGTTTAATTTATAGGCCATTGATGAAAGCACATGAATACACTTTTCCAAACATATCAGGGAATTTTTATTAACATCGATGTTATCTACACAGTTGGCAAGAGGACCTGGAATAATTCTTATTACCTGGTGTTCCATAGTAAATCTCACATTGCAGGTACTTCTCTGTCCTTCTAATCTAGATAAATTGGCCTCCTGAGCATCCCATCCTTTTCCCAGCTTTATCCTCCTTTATTTCTGTAACATCTGACATTGTTTCTTCTTGAAATTCCTGTTTCTGGGACATTACACTATCTTGATTCACCTGCTCTTGCCTCCAAGTAGATTAAGATGGAGAATCTCAGCTACTGAAGATTTAGTGATCAAGTCCAGTCTGTACAGCAGGGAACGTGAATAAACCATGAATGGGGAAAGTGAGACTGGAAGAACAGATCTCCCAACTCCAACTTCAGTTCCATGTACTTTCCTGAATATTAATCTGACTCTTCATTTATCTCTCTCCTGACCTTCTGCCTTGTAAACCCCTTGTCTGTGCCATTTAAGATTTGAACTTCAATCCTTCTCTTTTCTCACTCTCACAATCACCTCAACCATTTTATGCATATTTTGACACAGAAGATTACCTAATCTGTTATTTCTACCTGAGCTTTTCTTCAGAGGGGAGAAGGAAATAAAGATAGCAGAGTGTGTATTACTTTATTACTTATTACTTCTTCTTTTTTTTTTTTTTTTTTTTTGAGATGAAGTCTTGTTCTGTCGCCCAAGCTGGAGTCCAGTGGTGCGATCTCGACTCACTGCAACCTCCACCTCCCGGGTTCAAGCAATTCTCCTGTCTCTGCCTGCTGAGTAGCTGGGACTATAGGCGTGTGCCAACATGCCCAGCTAATTTTTGTATTTTTAGTAGAGATGGGGTTTCACTATGTCAGCCAGGCTTGTCTCGAACTCCTTACCTCGTGATCCACCTGCCTAGGCCTCCCAAAGTGCTGGGATTATAGGTGTGAGCCACTGCAGCTGGCCGTATTACTCCTTTTAAACTAAATCTCTGTTTTTATTGGTTTCTTTCCTTTTGAGTAACTGTAGAATCAACCCCTACCCAGACATGTTATGTGTTATTCACAGCACTATGCGCTAACAAGGAGGCACATATTCAATCCAATGTCCATTCCAAGATGACCACTAACAACAAAAACAGTAAGTTTCCACGCTACCACAAAAATAAGGCAGCTAACCGCTAATGAGCTCTTACCATGTACTGTATTCTTTTTATGGATATTATCTAATTAACATGGTCATTGATCCTATGAGAAATATTACGTTTATAGATGAAGTTGAGGTCCAGAGGAGTTAGATTATTTGTCTAAGGTGATACATGTGGTGAATGGTAGAGCCAAGAACCAAAGTCAGGCCTAACATCAAAAATTCATACTCTTACCAACTTTACCATACTCCTCCCCAGAAAACACTAAATCTTGGTTGAAAACAAAGACATGTCGACTTCAGCTTTCTTCCTACTTCAAATTCCAGTGTTAAGAATACTCATGCAACATTTTTATTTAGTAAAGCTAGAAATGGAAGCTGAAAAAACAAACCCAAACGTTCAGAACAAGAGAATAGTCTCAGCCTGTTGCTGAGGTTTAGTTTAATGTAACAATAATAAGAAAGAATTGTGAAAATTACTAGAAAGAAATGAAATCAACTGACAGACGCTGTTGCTCCCACCTAAAGCCCACAACCTGGACACTTCTGATTTAGCAGCACTCAACGACTCCAGCCAGAGGCTCATTACTGAAGCAGAACTGTTCAGTCTCTGTGAAAATGCCAAAAATTCCTCGAGTTCTACAGAACAACCTCTTATGAAACCAGAGCCAACAATTTCTTAAACGTCTCTGGCAGAGAAAACGTGAACTTTCTAGGGCTCTAATGATTGGGAGAGACATTCTGGACAACCCTCAGTTTCCCCCTTTCTCATCCCCTATTAACCATTAAGTCTCCTTTCTCATCCTGTATTAATCACTTGGTTTCTTTCCATCACCCATTTTTCCTAAATAATTCAGAGTAGGATAGGTCCTTATAGCCTACCTAACACGATAATCACTCGACATCTGAATTTACCATACACACCCAGGAGAAGGTCATCCAACTCATATATTAAAACTTCAAGAGGGACCACTGCACTCCCTTCCTAGGCAGCCAACTCCCTCTCTAAGCAGATTTGACTGTTAGGATAGTTCTTCCTTAAACTGAAGTGAAATCTGTTTTACTATAAATTCAACACATAGGTTCAATCCACTGGGACTATACAAAAAGAATCGAATCTTTTCTAACATGACCATATTTCAGTTGTTTGAAGACAATTCCCATGTTCTTCCTAATTTGTTGTTTTTCTGAGCCAAACATTCCTAGTTACTTTAATCTTATAAGATGGAGAAAAATAATCATGTCTCTGGGAAATGAATTTATCAGATTAGATATGATTTAAACCTGGGAAATAAATACTAGGATATGGCAATGCCATTGGTGCCCCAGTAAATGTCTCTCTTCATTCTTGTTATATATATATAATTTTTTTTTTTTTTTTTAGGACAGAGTCTCGCTCTGCCGCCCAGGCGGAGTGCAGTGGCATGATCTTGGCTCATTGCAACCTCCGCCTCCCAGATTCAAGTGATTCTCCTGCTTCAGCCTCCTGAGTAGCTGGGATTACAGGTGTGTGCCACCATGCCTGGCTAATTTTTGTATTTTTAGTAAAGATGGGGTTTCATTATGTTGGCCAGGCTGGTCTTGAACTCCTGACCTCAGGTGATCCACTGGCCTTGGCCTCCCAAAGTGTTGGGATTACAGGCATGAGCCACTGTGCCTGGCCTATATTTTTAAAACAGAAAATTAAAAAATCTTCCAATATGCCAAAAAAAAAAAAAAAAAAAACCCTAGATTTTTACATTTCCATCTAAATAAGAAATCAGAGAGCCTCCTGGGTTCAAGCAGTTCTCATGCCTCAGCCTCCCGAATAGCTGGGACTACAGGTATGCACCACTACACCTAATTTTTTTTTTTTTTTTGCAGAAACAGGGTTTCACCATGTTGCCCAGGCTGGTCTCAAACTCCTGGACTCAAGCGATATGATCTGCCCACCTCAGCCTGCCAAAGTGCTGAGGTTATACGTATGAGCCACTGCACCCGGCCTACAATCTTTTATACACAGGGACAAAACCAGAAATCAGTTGGTTAATGAAAATAAGAAATAAAGCAAATGCATACATTTAAAAAAAAAAAAATTAAAGACAAGTGCTGCAGGGGCAAAAAGGGGACAAGAAATGTATTTCTCATCAGCTCTCAGTGGGTTCGTCTCCCGAAAGCAAAGTCACACTGTCAAAACTAATGCACACTTATAAAAGTCTGCTCTTTAAAACTAATTTCTTAATTCAGGTTGGGCATGGTGGCTCATGCCTATAATCCCAGCACTTTGGGAGGCCAAGGCAGGAGGACCAGCCTGGACAATAAAGCGAGACCCCCCCATCTCTACAAAAAAATTTTCAAAACTAGCCAGGCATGGTGGTGTGTGCCTGTAGTCCCAGCTACTCAGAGGCTGAGGTGGGAGGATCATTTACTCCAGGAGGCTGAGGCTGCAGTGAGCCATGATTGCACCACTGCGCTCTAGCCTGGGCAACAGAGTGAGACCCTGTCTCAACAAATAAATTAATTAATTAATAATAAAACTAATATCATAATTCTGGCATTCCCTTGATCCCCAAATAAAGAAAGTAAGCCAAGTTAGATGGCCACAATAGTAATAAATTTCTGTAAGTTTAAAAGGAGTAGACTAAAACATAGACTGCTTTATACATCTTTTTTCAAATTAGCATTTTCTTCTGTAGGTCCTCATTCTCTTCATGGCTTTGCTCAGGCTGTTCCCTCTGCCAGGAATACCCTTGCTTTCTTTTCACCCCATGCAAACTGCTGCTCCACCCACCCAGAATCTCACTGAAGACCATCTCCTTTATGAAAAGACCTCCTAGAGTAGTTAATATGTATTTCCTTCCTTTGTGTTCCTGCTATGATCATTCATAACTCTACTACGGCCCTTATTCATTGTGTTTTATTATCTATGACTGTTTCAACAGCTCTTCGTCTCCACAGTGGTTATTATTATTAGCACAGTATCTGGCATATATTAGGTATTCAAATACTTACTAAATAAACCAACCATGAGGAGCTGAAGAATCTGAGCAGGGAGGAATGAACTCACATGAACATTCCTAGGTACTGTCAAGTGCAAGCTATAGAGATTGGTAGCCATCAAGCAAGCATTTGCTGAAGTGTCAGTATCATAGGAATTCTATTCAAACACCATACAATTTATGCAGTGAGAAACAAAGGACCAAAACTTAAATCATTTTACTATATCATATCATTGATATCATCTTTCAAAAATAGCTGCTACTTTCCTTTAATTTCAACTGATTAAAAATGGTCACTTAACCTGCAAAAGCAGTACTTGATGCAGACAGCGTATTTCTTTGAAGAGTCCAATGGCTGTTTATTCTGCAAGAAAGAGGTGATAAGTACCTGTAACTTACTGACCTGCTGGAAGTAGACAGAGAAGCTAGAAAACTAGATTGTAGTGACTTCTAATTCCTATTGTCTAGGTAAATTTTCACAAGTCTCTTCTTTTCCCCTTTTGTTTGCTAGAGTAATTAAAAACAAAACAAAAGACAAACAGCCCAGGGATATCGGGAATATGGGCTCTAACTGTGAAGATCCCTGTAGGAATGCAGAGGACTTACATTAGGAATGCTTATTTTGTCCTTACTGTGTTCCACTTTAGAAAGAGTAAACAAATGCTGTCAGCTTTCCTTTACTCACATGTTTTTTCAAAGTGACTCAAGTTTAATTATCAAACTAAACATTACATTATTTTTTAAAGGATTTATTCAAGTTCTTCAAATAGGGAATTCATAGAAAACTAAAATCATTTCAAAATTCACTTTGTCCACCAAACTTAGAGTTCAAACTGGCACAAATAAAGAACGTGGTTTTCAAATCTGCCTGACAGTCAAGAAAACAAAGTTCTTATATTTCAAGCCAAAGTAACTGTTAAACACTGAACTACTGGGTTTACATTGGAGACCGTGGTATCTAATTTCCAGGGTGGTGGGACAAAATGGGCTCAGTTCTTACACAGCACACTACACATTTTAAAATACAAAACTTACATTGCTGCTCCCCAAATAATTGCTATTCCTAACTTGAAAAATGACTCCATTAAGTTAGTGCCATGACACAGGTAATGAGATCTGGTTTCCTATGGAATTGAATTATGTGATGGCAAACTACTTAAGTGTTTACATCATTGGCCACCATATCCTTCTAATTCTAAAATTAGACAGACTGTACATGTAAAAACACACCAGAATCAGGTTTCTGTGTTCTGTTGTTTTAAGGCTTCACTCTGAGTAGCAAAAGCAATAGGTCAATTCATTTCCTTCTGTCAGTAAATACAGATTATTGCTTTCCAACATTTTTTACTCTGATGTTCAAGTCACATTGTACTTCAAAATGCAGGACAGCAACTAAGAGGAATTTGCCATCTGGCTAACTCAGCTATATTCCAAATAAAGACTGCTTTCTGGACAGAAGGCACTTCTACCAAGATACAATAATTTAGATTTTTAAAAATTTAGCTGACTTTTCCTATATCATAAAATTTATTTAGAGGATGGTAACTGCTAACAGAGAGCCTGCTGTTAGTATTTATTACTAGGCAAAGTAAAGTCAATCTTCTAACACTGAAGCTTATTTAACATACTCCAGTAGCAAAGGAGACTAAAAGAATCTAAAAACTAAACCACAGAAAAAGCAATTTAATCCATATTTTAAATGTTTATTATAAGGGGCAATTTACAATAACCTTTCAGGCATCTATGAAACACATACAATAAAAAATTCGGCTTTGCAATAATCTCTCAGGCATCTATAGAACACATATAATAAGAAATTCGGCCAGGCGCAGTGGCTCACACCTGTAATCCTAGCACTTTGGGAGGCCGAGGCAGGTTGATCACTTGAGTTCAGGAGTTCAAGACCAGTCTGGCCAACATGGTGAAACCCCATCTCTACTAAAAATACAAAATTAGCCAGGTGTGGTGACATGCACCTGTAATCCCAGCTACCTGGGAGGCTGAGGCAGGAGAATCACTTGAACCCAGGAGGCGAAGGTTGCAGTGAGCTGAGATTTCACGCCACTGTACTCCAGCCTGGGCAACAGAGTGAGACTCCGTCTCAGAAAAAGAAAAAAAACAAAAAGAAATTAAGGCCTGGTGCGGTAGCTCACACCTGCAATCTGAGCACTTTGGGAGGCCAAGGCAGGACTGTTTGAGTCCAGGAGTTCAAGACATGCCTGGGTAACATGGCGAGACCCCATCTCTATTAAAAATAAACAAACAAACAAACAGACTGGGCACAGTGGCTCATGCCTGTAGTCCCAAAGCTGTGGGAGGCCAAGGTGGGAGCATCACTTGAGGCCAGGAGTTTAGGACCAGCCTGGGCAACACAGTGAGACTCTGTCTCTACAAAAAAAATTTAAAAATTAGCCAGGTGTGATGGTGCACTACTTAGGAGGCTGAAGTGGGAAGATGGCTTCAGCCGAGGAGTTCTAGGCTACAGTGAGCTATGAGGGCCACTGCACTCCAGACTGGGCAACAGCACAAGACCCTGCCTGGGGGGAAAAAAAAAAAAAGTTAAAAAAATTATTGATTTATCTTTCCATAGCGCAAGAGCAGAGACTCAAATGCGCGTTTATCTTGAATTCATCTATATGCACTAGAAGACAACTAATTTAAATGTCAGTTCCCTTAGCTGATCCTCATTCACATGCGCCTCTCCGAATATGAACACTTCCCTCACTATGCATGATTGTATTCATTGCATTTTTTACATATTGTGACTCTTAAATACAAACCAACAACTTCATCTGGGGCTCACAGGAAGAAAAACAGCAGTTTTTTCCAAAGCCAAAATAAAACTTGCCTGAGGATCTAGAGAAAAAAAACCCAAACCAAAGTGTTTTTCCTATTCTCTCACTCAACAATCAACACAGTATAATTCTGTGAGGGATATGTCCCCACACACCAAGCAATCCACCAATTCTGCAGCAGACACCAACCGGCTGGGTGTCCTCTAATTCAGTTCAACTCTGACACTACCTACCTGGATGAAGACTGCATCAGATCCCACAGGCTGAGGGCTGAGTCCCACAAGACTAGCCTCCATTTATAGATACCAGGTTGTTTTCCCTGTGGTTCGGACCAACTGGCTATTAATCGGGGTTCCCATGACCTGCTCCTTAGGTTCTATGAATTTGCTAGACCAGTTCACAGAACTCAGAGGAACTTAGAGGAACACTTTACTTACATATACCGGTTTATTATAAAAGGATATTACAAAGGATACAGATGAAGCGATGCATAGGGCGAGGCATGTGGGAAAGGCACAGAGCTTCCATGCACTCTCTGGGGCACCATCATCCAGGAACCTCCCACGTCCACCTATTCAGAAGCTCCCCAAACCCAGTCTTTTGGGGTTTTATGGAAGCTTCATTACTTAGACATGATTAATTAAACAGTGACCACTGGTGATCAACACAATCATCAGCTCCTCTGCCCTCTCCTTTCCCCAGAGGTTGGACACTGGGGAGGGGCTGAAAGTCCTAACTCTCTAATCTTCCCTGGGTCTTTCAAGTGTCTTTCAAGTGACCAGCCCCCATCCTAAAGCTACTTAGGGGCTGCCAGCCACCAGTCAGCTCCTTAGCATATAAAAAGACACCAATCATTTTGGAGATTCCAAGGATTATAGGAGTTGTATGCCACAGGAGACAGGGACGAAGGCCAAATATGTATTTTATAATATCACACTGGCCATGTCAGAATTGTGCAACACTGGTACTACAATTAACATGCTGCTTCCCTGAAATTTCAAGGGTAGCTTTGCTTGTAAGCTATTTTGTCATCTAGGCTCGCTTCAGAACCTAACCCACACCTCAAGTCATATTCCATCCTCCCTCCCCCCACCCTACGTAACTCCACTTCAAGACCAAATTAAAAACAAAATAAAACAAATAATCGCAGTCCCAGTTACTCAGGAGGCTGAGACTGGAGGACTGCTTGAGCCTAGGAGTTCAAAGCCAGCCTGGGCAACATAACGAGATACCCATTTCCCTTTAAAAAACAAACAAACAAAAAAAAAAAACCGGGGGAGGGGGGGCTTTGCATTACAATAACCAGACAAGGCCAAATAATTTTTTTTTTTTTTTTTTTTTTTTTTTGGCGCAGTGGCTCATGCCTGTAACCCTAGCATTTCGGGAGGCTGAGGCAGATGGATCACCTGAGGTCAGGAGTTCCAGACCAACCTGACCAACATGGCGAAACCCCATCTCTACTAAAACTACAAAAATTAGCTGGGCGTGGTAGCACATGCCTGTAATCCCAGAATCGCTTGAACCTGGGAGGCGGAGGTTGTAGTGAGCCAAGATCGCACCACTGCACTCCAGCCTGCGTGATGCGAGCAAGACTCCATCTCAAAAGAAAAAAAATGTTTTGAAGCAAATATTTACAGAGAACCTATTACGTGCAAGATACAATGCTATGTACTAAACAGGCAACTGAGGGACTTACACTCATTCAGTAAAAGAAGTAAGGTTGGTACACAGCAATTTAAGGAAAAGTAAAACTAGGTTACAGGCCATTAAGAGGCACTAAAGAGTAAAGAAAGGAAGACTAGGATGAGCATTGGGGAAGCTTAATTTTCACAGTGGCTGTGACGACGCACAGTGAAAGTGGTGGAAATTTTAGGTATATGAAGAATAACCATCTTTAACTTAAGGATGCTAGAAATCACACAAATTTCACATTCCAAAAATCAGAATACAGGGGGATTTTCATTTCTTGAAATAGTGGGCTAGGTATTTGAGATCAATTATCCACCTCTGCACTAAATATGCCTGAAATTTGTTAAAAAAAATTTTTTTTTTTTGAGATAGGGTCTTGTTCTGTCACACAGGCTGGAGTGCAGTGGCACGATCTCGGCTCATTGCAACCTCCACCTCCCAGGTTCAAGCGATTCTCCTGCCTCAGCCTCCTGAGTAACTGGGATTGCAGGCGCCCGCCACCATGCCTGGCTAATTTTTGTGTTTTTTAGTAGAGACAGGGTTTCACCATGTTGGCCAGGCTGGTCTCAAACTCCTGACTTCAAGTGATCTGCCCACCTCGGCCTCCCAGAGTGCTGGAATTACAAGTGTGAGCCACCGCGCCCGGCCAAAAATATTAATTCTTAAATAGAAAAGCTAACAAGATAGTAAAGAATTTGGACACAATCTAGAAGGTGAAAACCAGAAATTAAGCCCAATATTCAAAATAGATTTCATCCTGAGGATTTCTGTGACCTAAAAGCTAAAGTTTCAGTGCCTTTATGAGATAACAGAAACAAGTTCAAGCCAGGAGCCCATCCAGGAAGTGGAGTCTGACAACTACCTCCCTCTCCATCTTAATTTGGTATCCAAAAGAACTACAGCTTCAAAGATGAACTGGGAAGTAAAACAGCAGGAATAATAGACAACAGAAACAGACTCTCCCAAAGGGAATTCAGACAGTGGAATTAAACATAGAGATTACAAAAACAACTATACTTTCCATGTTTAAATAAATAAAATTAAGCCTCAAAATTAATAATAAGAAATAAGAAACTGTAAAACAGTGTCACAAACCAAACAGAACTTCAGAAACTAAAAAATGCAATATATGATTTAAGATTTCAGTGGCCGAGTTTAATAACAATGGAAATAACTTGAGAATAAAGAAATTATCCAGAATGTACTATGAAAGAACAGAGTAAAAGATATAGAGAAAAGAATGAAAAGGTTTAGTTAAATCAACAAAAAAGAGAGACAATGGGAAGAAGCAGTATATGCATATAAAATGGCTGAGAATTTTTACGGAACTAATGAAAGACACTAATCCACAGATTCAAGAAGTCTAATAAATACCAAACAAACTGAACAAAAACAAACCCATAGTTCCATACAGCATGGTGGAAATACAGAAAACCAAAGACAAATCTTTTTTAAAACTTGCCCATACTTCATTTTAGACAAAACAATCAACATTCTATAGTGAAGAATGAAACATAATATTTAAGAATGAAGACAAAGTATGTTCAAAAGGTTACTAATAGTGAACACGTTGAAAATGCTTAATTTAGCTGCCGTGAAGGCATAATTACACTATGACCCTGTACTTACATTGCACTTGTTACTTGATTTACCACATACGTGGTTTTCAATAGCTAAAACAGCAGCTTGACTCTAACCAAGCATCACGATTCTTGGAAGATGAAAGTGAAGACTGATAATCAACTAAATGGTTTTGACAAAATTATCCCTTTCTTATATTATGAAGCACTTCCCCACAGAGTAAGGACATGAAGACTTCAGTTGAGAAAGATAATCGGGCAGCCTATACTTTCAGACCCTTACAAATTGTTCGCAGGTTATCTAACTAAAGACTGTAAAAGCTGCTGTCGGCTCAATATTTTGTATCAAAAAGGAGTCTACCCACTGATTCCCTTCAAAGATTTCAGAAGGGTGCCTTCTATTTTGTGGTGTCCCTGTGGACACATGAATATACCAAATAATTGAAGAATCGACAAATCTTATCTCACAAGTGGTAGGCAAGAGGTCATCGGGAATTCCGACCACCAGGCTCGCATGTGGCTTCTTGGGTCCCACTCCTGAACTAACCAGACTACCTGAGGGTGCGGGGGTCTGAGAGTCTGCATTTTAAAAGGGCCCCAGGAGATGTTGTTTTCCACTAACGTTTAAGAAGCACGACTACGAACAAACAGGTCTCCCCTTTTCCTCTGTGTGGACTATCACAAGGACCACCAACTCTCAAGCATGACGCTTCAACTCTCCGTCTTTGTTCCTTAAGTTTTCTGCAAAACGGGCCAGCTGGCTTGTTTTCCGTAATAGAAAATGCGCTTGGCACAGCAACTAGTACATGGCACACAATAAATGTGCCTCCCATCCTGCACTTCCATTCTGGGATGCAACCATTTCCAACCAGACGCCGCACATCGGAGTAACCTGGGCCTGTTCCAAGACCTCTGGAACGCAGCCTGCTACTCACTTGAAGCCTGGGTGGCCCTATCTAGCAGAAAAGTGGGGAAAACCCACTAAACGCCCGGCAGTGTTGGGCCCGCCTGAAAGGGTCCTCCCCCGCCACCCAGATGCCTTCCCGCGGGCACCCTCAGCAACCCTCAGGCTGGGCCTGCAAGCCCCAGGCTTCGGCTACTCCGGGCAAGGGGCGGGTGGGCGGACTGAGAACAGGCCTGGCCCTATCCCTAACAGCAGCTACAGCTCCCCTTCTCTTCGGTAAAGAAGCTGGAACCCAGGTGTCGCCGCCAGGCCAGTACCGAGGCCGCACTCACCTACCGGCGCGCGGGAGGCGAGACGCCCTCACCTCGGCGGCGCCTACCCCAAACCGCCACCGCAGAGCCGCTCGCTCTTAAAAAAGAAAAACAAAAATGAGAGGAAGAAAGAAAGAAACAGGAAGGAACGAATGAAAGAAGAAAAAAAAAATAGCCTTTGCTTTTGTATTCCTTTTGACCCTTCAGGGCTTCCTGTTCCTCACCGCCACAATAGAGTCCCGCCCCACTTCCGGCGACGTAACCCAATCCGCGGAGCTCTTCCTCCCCGGGAGCCCGATGGAAATCCGGTACCCTGAAAACTAGCCGGAGAGACTTGATTGGGCTGTTCACGTCTCAGGATGAGGATTGGCCAGTTTACGCTTGGGGGGCGGGCCGGTTCTTCTGATCACGTGACACGATTTTTGAAAGGTGATTGGCTGTCAAGGAGAGGGATTGCCACCGAGGAAGGGGCGTTTCCTAGGGGACTGAGGGAGGGCCGGGGCGGTACGAAGCGGGGGAGGGCTGTGCGCGTAATGGCAGCGCCGTGGCCTCGCGTCCATCTTTATCGTTCTCTCGGACCTGTCACAAAGGAGTCGCGCCGCCGCCCCCTTGCTCCGGTGGGCCCGGGAGCTAGAGAAAGTCAGTGCTGCAGCCCGACCGCGCTGCTCTGAGAAGCCCCCTGGGCACGCGGAGCGGGAGGGAGTGTGAGGGTTGGAGGCGACTGTGAGGGAGGGAAACAGCCTCTCGAGCCTGGGGCGGGCGGACCGGACTGGAGCCGGGGCAGGCTCTGGGAAAGGGCCCGGGAGAGAGGTGGCGTTGCTCAGAAGCCGAGAAACAGCCGAGAGGTTTTCCACCGAGGCCCGCGCTTGAGGAATCCGAAGAGGTTCCTAGAAGAGGGTGTTCCCTCTTTCGGGGGTCCTCACCAGAAGAGGTTCTTGGGGGTCGCCCTTCTGAGGAGGCTGAGGCTAACAGGGCCCAGGTGAGAGGCAGCTATCTATCTCCTGGGGTGGCTCCTGGTACTGAGGGGGTCCTATCTACTCAGGGGTGCCCGGGATAGAAAGGGTAGATGAGGAGACGCTTTGGGAGGGTTCCTTTTGTGGAGTTTGCGGTCTAGGTGGCACGGGTGGGAGGCGGACCTCCCCTGGGAGATTTAGAAACGCCTTGGGATAGAAAGACAGAATGGGGCTGGAAGGTAGGAGCCAGAACTAGCGGATTCTCGTACTACGGAGGCCGGAGCTGAAAATTGGGTAAGGACCTTGGGGAGAGGGGATTTTTGGGCGGTGATGGGAACAAGACACCTCCATCCATAAGAAAGCCAGAGTGGGGAATAGTGAAAGGGAAACGGGAATTCATCGACCAGGTGTCCTAGACACAGGATCCAACTGCTTCCGGGCTTAGTGCCCGAGTAGGGTGGGGAGAGTCCATCCCACCAACACCCCCTGCGTGAGTCCAAATTAGGCATTTGTCTCTGCCTGCTGCCTCACTTTCCCCGTCTTTGGGGAGGGAAACCGACCGAGACCGAGACAGTCAGCTGAGACTTCGAGGTCCTGTCTTGTACCGTTCTCTCAGTGAGGTTGCTCCCCTTGGAGTGTTGCACTTTGAACTTTGAAGGGTTAGAAGTGTCTATTATTGACTGAGTAGAATCCCGCAGTTTTCCAGGCCCTTCACCTACCATCTGTTTGTGCTTAGTGGAGTGACTTAACCTCCTTAAGTCTCTTCTATAAAATAACCAGCGCAGTGTGTGAAAGTAGAAACTACAAGCTGCGTGAACGGAAGTTACTGTGATTCTACCACCAAACGGGTTGCTGTTGAGGAATAAAAGTGAAGGGACTTTATAAATTGTAAAGCAGTATGTAGAGGTAAGGGGTGAGATTAATACAGTAGTTGTCTGCCACCTGCGGAGTCTTGGGAGCCATATTGTACTGCAAGCTTCAAGGTTCACAGCTTAGGTCATATTATGATCTAAACCCATGGTTTCAAACCCTGCTTAGATGGGGATGGTGGTATTTCCAGCTTTTGCTCTCAGAATTTTTACTTACTTTGAACTTCTTATGGTGCTGGCAGTAGTTACCACTGTAATATCTTTTCCTTCAGGATTTTTTTCCCCCTGACAGCTGAAATTTTCCTCTAAGTAATTTGATCTCAACATTATAAACCTCTTCCCCCTTTTGCATATATATATATAGAGAGAGAGAGGCATGGCTTTTGGATGTCTACAGCTAGTGAATATCATGCTTTCTCCCTCAGTTGTGATTTGTAAAGACTGCCTTTTTTCCTCCACGAATACTATGCGTTGTTGTGGTAGCCCCAGACTATAGATTATGAGGCATGTTGGAAGTTGCTTTTAAATTTCTCTTGCACAGTAGTTCTCTTTATTTTTCCCCTTATGTAGGGTTTGCATTTCCTGGGATGGTATCTTGCTTTGTAGATCCCTCTATGAGATTATAAGAGACTTGTGCCCCTGTGTGACATTTTACTAGTGTTTGGTTCGTGGTACTTGTTAAAGATGGTTTTTCAAATATTGGGCAATTTATGTGGGATTTAGTTGTTTTTTTTTTGTTTTGTTTTTTGTTTTTTTGTTTTTTGAGACTGAGTTTCACTCTTGTTGCCCAGGCTGGAGTGCAATGGCGTGATCTCGGCTCACCGCAACCTCCGCCTCCAGGGTTCAAGCAATTCTCCTGCCTCAGCCTCCCAAGTAACTGGAATTATGGGCAAGCACCACTGTGCCCGGCTAATTTTTGTATTTTTAGTAGAGAGGGAGTTTCACGGTGTTGGTCAGGCTTGTCTTGAACTCCTGAGCTCAAAGTGAGCTGCCCATCTTGGCCTCCCAAAGTGCTGGGATTTAGAGGCATGAGCCACCGTGCCCAGCCCTCAATGATTATTTTTAAGTTATTGATTATAGGAGGTATTCTAGCATACTCTATGTGGGTTTCTGCTTTTTTCAGCAAAATAACTTTTCATTTAGCAAGTATCGAAGGGAAATAAAAACAGCATTTTGTATAATAGTGTGTTAATCTATAGTGAATCAGGTAAAAACAGCAAATCTGAGTTATGTAGCTCTATGGGGCCTGGAGGCAAAAAAAAAAAAAAAGTATGTTTTAGCAAGAGTTTAACAAACAGTTGTTCTGTATTTCTTTTTTTCTGTTTTTTCCTTTTATTTTTTTTTTTTTTTGAGACAGGGTCTCATACTGTCTCTCAGGCTGGAGTGCAGTGGTGCAATCGTGGCTCACAGCAGCCTCTACCTCCCAGGCTCAGGTGATCCTGCCACCCCAGCCTCCCAAGTAGCTGGGACTACAGGTGTGAGCCACCACACCTGACTAATTTTTGCACTTTTTTTAGACACGGTTACACCATGTTGCCCAGGCTGGTCTCAAACTCCTGGGCTCAAGCCATCCACCTACCTTGGTATCCCAAGGTGCTAGGATTACAGGTATGAGCCACCATGCCTAGCCTCATGAGCTTAATTTAGTCTATCGAGAATTGTATATACTTTCCTTAACAATGAAGTAATTTGTTATAATGAAGTGGGAAATCGCTTTGCATCTTTTTTTTTTTTTTTTGAGACGGAGTCTGGCTCTGTAGCCCAGGCTAGAGTGCAGTGGCCGGATCTCAGCTCACTGCAAGCTCCGCCTCCCGGGTTCACGCCATTCTCCGGCCTCAGCCTCCCGAGTAGCTGGGGCTACAGGCGCCCGCCACCTCGCCCGGCTAGTTTTTTGTATTTCTTAGTAGAGACGGGGTTTCACCGTGTTAGCCAGGATGGTCTCGATCTCCTGACCTCGTGATCCACCCGTCTCGGCCTCCCAAAGTGCTGGGATTACAGGCTTGAGCCACCGCGCCCGGCCGCTTTGCATCTTTTTAAATCCAGCTTTCTTTCACACTCTTTATAGTTTGGAGAAAATGTTAGGAATTCTTGAGGATAGTAATCACTGTTACACTACTTAAGATTGGAAGTTATGGCTGGGCATGGTGGCTCACATCTATAATCCCAACACTTTGGGAGGCCAAGGTGGGAGGATCACTTGAGCCCAGGAGTTCAAGACCAGCCTGGGCAACATGGCAAAACCCCATCTCTACAAAAAAAAATACAAAAATTGACCCAGCGTGTTAGCACATACAGATAGTCCCAGCTACTTGGGAGGCTGAGGTGGCAGGATCTCTTGAGCCTGCGAGGTTGAAGCTGCACTGAGCCACTACACTCCACCCTGGGTGACAGAGCAACACCCTGTCTCAAATAAGTAAATAGGAAATGTTCTGTATTTTTGAGTAGGATACTTGTAAAGTAGGGTGTGATAGTCTCAGGATTGCAAAATAAGTGGAAAGTCAATAGTCACCACAAATGGGAAACACAGGGGAACAAGCAATCAATTTCAAAAGAATTATTTGGGGATAATAAACTATGGATATAGCTTCTCTTCAAGCTTTTGGCATTTTCAAGGCAGTTATCATTGAATTTGGGTAGTTTTTTTCCCCTGGTATTCAAATTAGAAAATTGAAAAACAGAATAATCACGAAGTAGTAAATGCCATAACTTGGGCCACAACCTTTTGGAGGGGACTTTTACAACTTTTAGAAGTGCGAAGGAGTGAATATTTCCCTTTGATTTATCATTCAGTAAGTCAGCTTTTGAAATCCTTTTCTTGCCAACCTTTGTGAGTAGAAAAAACATACAAATGTGTCCATTCCAAAAGGGAGTGGTTACTGGTTAAGTATGTAAAAGCAGTAACTTTAGATAAATGTGTGGTATATACAAGGTTAAATCAGGAAAAGTTATGTTATAAATAGTGGTGGCCTCTTAGAGAACATTCCACTTTGTTTCTAAGCTTTTGAAAACTCAGAATACATTTGAAATAGTAAGGAATTTATATACTCCTTAAATTTGTTAAGGAATGAACTCTGCACATAGCTTGAAAGTATAGTTTCCAGGCGTAATTTCATGGGTCCTATATACCTCAAATAGAAGGTTTGAAGTACCTTACTCAGCAAGTATGTTACCTCATAGTTTAATGTTCAGTGTTAGTTTTTTCTTACCCCTTTACCTCCTGAAGAATTGTTTTCACTCCTGTGTTCCCTTAATGCAGTGATTCTCAAGATGTGGTTCCTGCCCAATCCCTCCACATGGGAAATATAGCTCCTTTTTTTTTCTTTTTTAGGTTCTTATTGCTTCATAGTTGTTCATACTTAGGTATGCCTAAGGGCTACTTATTAATAACCTATCAAGTAAATTACTAAAGATTACTAAAACTTGGTATTCATAACCTAAAACTAGAACAATATTGGAGTTTACTGTGGTCTCTTAATACTTTTTTCACCCAGGAAGTCTGTCCTGGGAAACCTGGTACCAGTGCAAGCTTCTCACATGTCATATGCAGAATGGGTATTCCTGCAGTATTCAGGAAGCGTGCTTAGTTTGGGGTGCATCATCTGTATTGTCTCAAAATTATCTTGGTTTTCATCATGATTCCTCTTTTTTTAATTAGACTTTTTATTTAGCTTCATCTTTATCAATTTAATTTATAGGTTTTTGGTTAACTTTTCACTCTGTGGGCGAGGATATTTATACCAACAATATTTTGGCTTATAATGTAAGATATAAATATGTTACAATGCAAAGATAGATTCTCTATTCCCCTTTTGCTATTGCTGATTTGTATAGTCACCTAAAAACTTGCTCACACAGAGATACTTCAGTGTTACCAAAGTTCCCTTTTCCACTGGAAAACTGATGGAACGAGAGGCCTCCTTCCAGTAGATGCTTTATCTATAGGCTTTGGGTAGGGAGCTAAGTTTGTCCCTAACCCCAGCTCCCTTTGTCAGGAGCATGAAGGACCTTTTTCCATCTTTCCTCACTGCCCGCCATATAAGCATTGGATATGTATTTATTAAATGGTGGTGTCTCAGTTTTTCCAAATGGTAAATATTTTGGAGAGACTTTATGTTTTTACAGATTTTAGAATACACCTAAGATATTTATTGAATATGTATTAGGGTCTAATAAGTATCCAAATGAGTTTGCAGTATGAGTGTTTTAGACATCATTTAAAGTAGACATCATTAAGGAAAATGTTGATATTCATACTGCTTATATATTTTATTTGCTTTTCTTAACAGCAAAGAGTTTTCTATAATAGAAAAATCCTTTTCCTTCAGATTTGTGTATATTTGAATAACATATGATCTCCTATTATTTGGCCTTCTTGAGGGAAAACCACAAGCACTATGGAATATTACATTTGTTTTTCTCCCCTGTACTGCAGCTGTCATAAGCACTCACGTCAATTCTTCCTTAGTATTTTTTGGAGGTCTAAGGCAAATTTTTCAATCCTTAAGACTTCGGGCAGGGATTATTTACTTCCTCTTTTTTGCTATTATTTGCTTCCGGAAATTCCTTACTCTATCTTAGGCCTGAATTTTATTTTTTAATAAATTCTTTGAATGCTGAAGGGATTTGTCTTTTTCTCCTTTGTACTGTTTTAGGTCAGAACTAAATTCTGTAATTCTTTCTGACCACAGATGCACTCCTTCTAGGTTAAAAAAGCTCTCAACATTTTAGATGAAGGTTTTTTCAGATACTTTTTTTTTTTTTTAAGATCTCTGTCTCCTAGGCTGAAGTGCAGTGGTGCAATCATGGTTTACTGCAGCCTCGACCTTCCCAGCTCAGGCGATCTTCCCACCTCCCCACTCCCACCGCCCTTCCCAGTAGCTGGACTACAGGGTCCAATCCGCCATGCTGGCTAATTTGTGTATTTTTTGTAGAAACAGGGTTTCGCCATGTTGCCCAGGCTGGTCTCAAATTCCTGAGCTCAAGCTGTTTGCCTGCCTTGGCCTCCCAGAGTGTTGGGATTACAGGTGTGAGCCACCAAGCCCTGCCCAGATATTCTTTCAACCAGAAAAAATATCTACTTTCAACGGCATGCTTTCTTAAAGATCTTCAGTGCATAAGGGAAGTGTCAGAATCATCCAGTGCTTTTCCCAAACTTCTTGACGGTTACAATTCTGGGGATAATGGTACCCTGTGTGACTTAAACCTCCAGATAAATAGCTTTGGACATCTGGGAGACATGTAAAAACACCTTATCAAGGCAACCTTTCTTTTGGGGGGAAAAGTAAAATTCCAACCAAATATTTCACAATCTACCCCCTTCTTACCTTCCCCAACAAAATACCAGAGGCTTTAGAGTCTAAAGACAGAAACACTCTTGTTGAAACATCTTTAGGTAGTTTCTGTTTCAGCTGGCAAGTGTAATCTTCTTGCATTACCAAATCAATATTGTTGACTTCAGAGTTTTCCCCATGTAAACACAATCTTCAGTAAGAAGATTGTGGTCTTTGGGGTGTTCTGCAGGCTTTTTTTGTTGTTGTTGTTGTTTGAGACAGAGTCTTACTCTGTCACTCAGGCTTGAGGGCAATGGGATGATCTCGGCTTGCTGCAACCTCCACCTTCTGGGTTCAAGTGATGTTCCCACCTCAGGCTCCCAAGTAGCTGGAATTACAGGCGCACACCACTGTGCCTAGCTAATTTTTGTATTTTTTAAAGCAAATATGTTTCTAGATAACGTTCTCTATCTTGATAGGGTTTGAGTCACAGGTGTATGCATTTGATAAAACTCAGCACATTACTGTGCTTAAGATTTGCACATTTCTGCCAGTGTGGTGGCTCACACCTGTAATTCCAGCACTTTGGTAGGCCGAGGCAGACAGATCACCTGAGGTCAGGAGTTTGAGACCAGCCTGGGCCACCTGGTTAAACCCCATCTCTACTGAAAATACAAAAAAGCCGGGTGTGGTGGCATGTGCCTATAATCTCAGCCACTCGGGAGGCTGAGGCAGGAGAATTGCTGGAACCCGGGAGACAGAGGTTGTGGTAAACCGGATCACACCACTGTACTCCAGCCAGGGCAACAGAATGAGACTCCGTCTCAAAAAAAAGAAAAAAAAAAGATTTGCACTTTTCAGTGTGTGTAAGTTTGATTCCTAAAAACTTGAAGTTTATTGAAGTCTAATTAGTGGTGTGCATGCTGAATTATTTAAGAGAAAGTATACTGATGCCTATAGTTTACTTTGAAATATGTAAAAAAAACAAAAAAACAAAAAAAAAACTATGGATTGATGGTTATAGAGATGGGTAGTGATAAAGCAAGGTTAGTAAAATGTTAGCAGTAGAAGCTAGGTGGTGGGTATATAGTTCACATTTTACAGTGAACTCTAATTCAATTTTCTGTATGTTTGGAAAATTTGATAATAAAATATTGGGAGTAGGGGGTAAATGTGATGATAGAAGCTATTGCTTTAACACACTTAGGGAAAAATCCGAAAACATTTTCTAATGAGAGGACATCATTAAAATTTTCAGGATGTTACACATTTTGCTATTCATGCTATTTGACTTAGCCTTTGCGGGGGAGAGTTGGAAAAAAATGTCACATCCTCTAACACTATTTTGGAATGACAAGGTGAAGATTATAACAATAGTAATTTAGTGCCCAAAGTCTGGTTTTTCTTCTTTATGGTCACTCTTTTAATCAGCTTTTCTTCCTTGGCAATGTAATTCTACAGTCCTATTTTCAAAGAAAAGAAAGTGTTCTTTCTCACTGATCTGTACTATGGCTGAATGCAAGCAAATATTTGAAGAGATGAATCATTGATTCCTGGACCATTTGTCAGAGAGGGTTAGACCAGTTGGCCAGATGTCTCCATGGTGAATTGTTCATGATGGTAGAGGTCTGTGTTTTATAGACAGTGAGTACCAGAACCTTACTACTTTAACACCAAACTTACCAACACCCTAAGTTTGATTATTTTTCGTCTCAGAGCAGCTTTAAAAAAAATATAAAGTGTTAGGTGCTTCATTTGCCCCCAAGAAAAAAGAGAAACCATGTAAAATGTAAAAATCTAATAAATAATATAGAAATGGAGGGAATAGTCTTTAGTTTCTTTTTTAAAAAGGCAATAATCAAAATTAATAATACCACACTTCAGAGAAATAGATTTGCAAAGGAAATATTTGATCATAATGGTGCTTTTGCAGCAAAATTGTTATCAAGAGTGTATTAGGCTGGGCATGGTGGCTCACGCCTATAATCCCAGCACTTTGGGAAGCCAAGGTGGGCAGATCACCTGAGATCAGGAGTTCAAGACCAGCCTGGTAAACATGGTGAAACCCCATCTCTACTAAATACATAAAAATTAGCTGGGCGTGGTGGCAGGCACCTGTAATCCCAGCTATTTGGGTGGCTGAGGCAGGAGAATCGCTTGAACCGGGGAGATGGAGGTTGCAGTGAGCCAAGATCACACCATTGCACTCCAGTCTGGGCAATGAGAGTGGAACTCCGTCTGAAAAAATAAAATAAAAATAAAAAAAGAGTATAATGATATTAAAAGTATTGCCATTTAGGTGGTGAGAAGAGTCTTTCTACTAAGCGCTGGCATCCAGTGATAAAAATTATTAAATCAGTTGATTGCCACAGATGTGTATTTAAATTCTGTGACTAGCTTTTTTTTGGTCTCAAAGTTGACTTCACCAGCTAATGTTGTCTTTGAAGTTAAGGTAAAGAATATAGGTATTGGCCAGGCACGGTGGTTCATGCCTGTAATCCCAGCACTTTGGGAGACTGAGGTGGGTGAATCACAAGGTCAGGAGTTCAAGACCAGCCTGGCCAACATATTGAAACCCCGTCTTTACTAAAAATACAAAAAAATTAGCTGGGCATGGTGGCACGCGCCTATAGTCCCGGCTACTCAGGAGGCTGAGGCAGGCGAATCGCTTGAACCCAGGAGATGGAGGTTGCAGTGAGCCGAGATCACACCACTGGACTCCATCCTGGTGAAAGAATGAGACTTCATCTCAAAAAAAAAAAAAAAAATATATATATATATATATATATGTATTACAGATGTGTTGTCTTTATATAATCTCATCTTATTCATTTTCTATTCCATTCAGTCTCTTAACCTTGGATGATATTACCCTTAAGCAGCATATCATTTAGGTTCATTTTGATGCTTCATAGGAAAATATATGGAGCTGTTTTTTTCTTTGTGTTAATATGTACTGTACATGTCACTTATGGATATAACTCTTCTAATGGCTTTTTAGGCTGACCTCTCCAAAGGACTGCATTCAAAGATAGTCTTAGTTCATTTTACTGGACAAGGAAATTAACATTTTTGACTCGAGAAGAATCGCCCTTTAGTATTTCAGGTTGCCCCCTAATTCAGTCAGTGGGTCCTTCCTGCTGTGCCAGGTTCTGTGGTAGGGTCTATACACAGTGATTTCTAAATGTGGCTGCCATCAGAGTCACTTGGGGAGCTTTTAAGAAAACACAAGCTTGAGCCGGCATCCTAGAAATTCTGATTCTGGGTATTTGTAGTGGGACCAGGGATTTGCATTTTATTAAGTACCCTAAGTGATTCTAATGCCACCTATGAGGTGATTAAGCTACAATCCCTCCCAAGATTTTCTGTCCAAAAATATAGGTAAGTATAGGTTATAGGTAAGTAAAAATTAGTTCAGTATGGGGTAGTTCTGTAAAAGTTTTCTTAGTGCTTTTAACTCAAGTTTTACTCCAGAATCCCCCTCCCCCAGGTTGTTTAGTTATTTCTGATTAGATATGTGCTCATTTTATAACATCTTGTGTTTTTTGATCCAGTTTAAGTGTTAGACACTGTGCCATGCGTATTACATGCATTATTTTGTTTAATCCCCACAGTGGTACTTTGAGATAAGAACTATTACTGTCTCTGTTTTTTAACATGTGTCAAGAGTGAGGTTAATTAGGATGCACGTCAGTAAATATTGCAGGGCTGGGACTTTCACCTAGTCTGACAACAGAGTGTGTACTGTGCTATGGTGGTGGCCTTTCGTATTGTGTGTAAAATCTGTCAGCTGAGTTTTATTGTCTTAAAACAGTGGTCCTTGGAAAGTGGGCCATATAAAGCTTTTTCTGAATGGATAAAACAAAATTGTCTAAAGTGTAATTGATTAGCTTTCACCCAGTCTTTTGCCTACAGTCCATCACTTCTCTGTAAAAAAAAAAAAAAAAAAAAAAATACCGTGAATGACAACCATTTCCAATTGAAAACCTATAGATTTTTAGTGCCAAATAAATCTGAAAGATCATATACTTGTTCATTTATGTGCCCTGTCTGTGGCTGTAGCCCTCAAGAGTACTCTGTGTAGTCATCTCAAAAAGTATTTAGAGGTAGTAGCTCTTGTTTTGTCCTTGTATGTTTCATAGGCTTGCCTTTATGAAATGCCTTACAGCTTCATCCACCTAGTTAACCTCTTCTTTACACTTGGTTTTCACAGCTGGTCCTTTTTATTTAACAAAAAAAAAAAGTCTTTGGCTTTAAAGTATTTAAAGTTTTTTTTAAAGCCTCATTTTCTTCTCTGACAAATTTTATAGTTGACATTTTCTAAGTCATTTAAGGTAAATTGCTCTTTTGGAAGAAACTGACTCAAAACACACTTTAGTTCAATTTGGAAAAAAAAAACTTAATTTTTGTCTTACCTTCATATTTAGTCAGTTTTTGTTTTTTGTTTTTTGTTTTTTCAAAGACAGAGTCTGGCTCTGTCACATAGGCTGGAATGCAATGACACCATCAGGGCTCACTGCAGCCTCGACCTCCCAGGCTCAAGTGATCTTCCCACCTCAACCTCCTGAGTATCTGAGACCACAGGTGTGCACTACCACGCCCAGCTATTTTTTTAATTTTTTCTGTAGAAATGGGGTATTGCTACATTACCCAACCTGCTCTCAATCTCCTGGGCTCAAGCAGCCCTCCCAACTCAGCCTCCCAAAGTGCTGGGATTGTAGGCATGAGCCACCATGCCCAGCCTATCAGATTTAGTCAGATTTTTAAAAATATCTGCATGTATTGGATATCTTCCAATCACCTTAAAATTGTACTAAATGGGCTGGGCACGGTGGCTCATGCCTGTAATCCCAGCACTTTGGGAGGCCGAGGCAGGCGGATCATGAGGTCAGGAGATGGAGACCATCCTGGCTAACAAGGTGAAACCCTGTCTCTCCTAAAAATACAAAAAATTAGCCGGGCCTGGTGGCAGGTGCCTGTAGTCCCAGCTACTCGGGAGGCTGAGGCAGGAGAATGGCATGAACCCGGGAGCCAAGATCGCCCCACTGCACTCCAGCCTGGGCGACAGAACGAGACTCTGTCTCAAAAAGAAAAAATTGTACTAAATGGAAATCTGCGTAGATTATTCTGTATTCAGTGTATAAAAACCTTAGGAAAAAAATGATAAAATTAAGAATTTAAGATCCAACAAACCTCTTTTTAACTTCTTTCCTCACAGGCACCCCCAAGATGGTTTCTTGTTAATTATTCTAAATACCTTTATGTGTTGGCATTAAGTTGTAACTTTTTAGGATCCACTATTCTTTTTGCTTTTTTCCCCCCTTGAAATTACTGAGCTTCAGCAAGATCCCTGTTCTCTCCCCTTCAGGGCTTTGTTTTCTGGAACTTGACATTCTCAAATCATTGCCAATTATTTTTAGTATGTGATTAGCCTCCCTTCCTCAGGTATGTTTTCCCCAATTTGGATTGAATCTACTGTTTGAATCTTGTTTCCCATCCTACCTTCATACAGATTGTGTGGAAAGGCTGTGGGATATTTGAGAAGCCACTGGAGTTCCCCTCTGCTGTGGCAATGTTGACACCACAGAGCACAGTCCTAGGACCCTTACCACTGTGAGGAAGGAGTTTGGAGTTAGCACTTCCCCAGGGGATGACGCATTCCGCAGAAGAGGCCCCATGTCTCTAATCCTGGACTACTCCCTTCTACCATCCCCAAAATGTTAGTTGGGTTAGCCACAAGTTTTTTATAGCATAGTGGTCAAGAAACTATGATAATCCAGAGTATGAATTTCTATACAACCTTTAAATGCATGAGGTAGTTATATATATACTGATATAGAAGATTGTGGTATTAAAAAGAGCAAATCATAGAACAGTATTTATGGCTTCATTCTAGTTAGATTTAAAGAAAAAGCGGCCAGGCGCGGTGGTTCATGCCTGTAATCCCAGCACTTTGGTAGGCTGAGGAGGGCGGATCACGAGGTCAGGAGTTTGAGACTAGCCTGACCAACATGGTGAAACCCTGTCTCTACTTTAAATACAAAATTAGTCAGGCATGGTGGTGTGCACCTGTAATCCCATGTACTCAGGAGGCTGAGGCAGGAAAATCACTTGAACCTGGGAGGGAGAGGTTGAGTGAGCCGAGATCACACCATTGCACTCCAGCCTGGGCGACAGAGTGAGACTCCATCTCAAAAAAAAAAAAGAAAAAAGAAAAGAAAAGAAAAAGCTAGTTTATAAGTATATAGTAACAGATGTGGGAGCAAACATATGAAGCTTTTAAGAGGTTATTTCTGGGAAAGGCATGAGCTAGGTAGAGCAGAAGAGGAACTTTCATATTCCATAGGCCTGTGTAGCATTTAGGTTTTAGAAATGAATGTGTATATTTTTAAGTTTCTAGATAAATATATTTTTAAATAAGATACTTTATGATTTCAAATAAATACTGTAGTGGCACAATCATCTGAGCTACTGCCCAAAGCCACACCTGTCCAAAAACCTTGCATTGTTTACCTCTTTTCACCTGAAATATTCTAACAGCACCTTATCAGTGAAATTTCTGTGAGAGGACCCAGAGCATAGCTTCTTAAATGTTGCTTTTTCATCTTTCTCACAAACCAGCATAATTTATAAGATCTGCAGAAATTCATTCCAGGGACCTTTGAAAGAGTTATTCCTATTTCTGATTTCTGTTTCCTCTATTCTTTTAAGCATTGAAATCTCGTAGTTATCTACCCTCTAAAGCGAATCATACTCTGATCCGCACAGTAATGGCAATGTTATTACTTCGACTCTGCTGGTTTAGAATGTGTTCTTTTAAAAAGTTATTTCCAACTGGTCCTTGCATCATGCTCCTACCTATATACTTCAGTCACATCCTTTTCAGTACAACCTCCAAATTTTGAAGACAGCCCAAGTGGTTTGGGGAAACCAAGAACATCTGTGGTATCACTTGGCCCAGCCATTGCTGTCTTAATAGCAAAAACATCTGTTGCCTCTCATTTCTTTTCTCTCCCCTTTTCTTTCTCCTCTCTTGTTCCATCCCATTCCATTCTTCTTTCTCCCTTCCCTTTGCCTCCTCCCTCTTTATGTATATTTTATTACATATGATTATATATACATATATATGTGAAGACTTTCTGTCTCCATTTATCTCTTTTTCTTCTATGTTTCCCCTGTAGCAGTAATCAAACTGGGAAAATAATAAAAAGAATTTGCCATGAATCTGTCTAAAATAATGGAAGTAGGCTGGGCACAGTGGCTCACACCTGTAATCCCAGCACTTTGGGAGGTCGAGGTGGGCAGATAACCTGAGGTCAGGAGTTTGTGGCCAACATGGTGAAACCCCATCTCTACTAAAAATATAAAAACTTGCCAGGTGTGGTGGCAGCACCTGTAGTCCCAGTTACTCGAGAGGCTGAGGTAGGAGAATTGCTTGAACCCGGGAGGTGGAGGTTGCAGTGAGCTGAGATCAAGCAACTGCACTCCAGCCTGGGTGATAGAGCGAGACTCCTTCAAAAATGAGTAAGTAAATACATAAAATAATGGAAGTAATATTTCTCTCCTAATTCCACTGAATTATAAATTTTGTTTATATTATTCCTGGCCAGTGCTTAGGGTATGAGGAATTAATTGTAACTAGCCAAATATTGTATAGAGACTACATACTAGCATGGTCTATTCCTTATGTGGCCTGTTCTCCAGATGTCAGCCTGTTTGTTTGTTTGTTTGTTTTTACTTTTTGCTACCAGCCCATGTAAGTCTCCTGTTTCTAAATCTTTACTTCCTTCCAGAATCTAACCAGATTTTATCAGCTTCATGAAGAACTGGTTCTTTCATTAGGTTTTTTGATGATAAACATACTGTATGGGATGAGAATGGCCATCCATGAATTCCTGGAGGGCAGGAACTATTCCTTATTCATCTTTATTCTCCTAGTCCAGCGTGGTACCTGGCACAAGGTGCTTAGTCAGTATTTTCAGGCAAAGAAATTGGTGGATCTTATTCTGAACTTTGTAACGGACATGTGCAACAAACTGATCTTTGTGAAAATACAACTTTTGTGATATCAATTTGCCTTTCCCAAAACAAAGCCTTGCTTACATAACAGAAACACTTTGTAACAACTTTATGAATTCCGTCAATTCTTGAGTGAGCTTCCAATGGGGAACTCTATCCTTTTATTCTCCTTGATATCAAATGGTGCTATCATATTTGTATCATAAAACTTGTTAAATTATCCTGTGGGTTTAAAGCAAGGAGACAATTCATTTTTTTAAAGATTTTTCTCTTTTTAACACCTATCTCTTACACAGAAAGACAACTGATTTTTTTATGATAAAACGAGCCCTTGAAAAAAAAACACACACATCCTTCTAATGTATTTCTATATACCTAGAAAAAACTATACATGTGGTTTTAAAAAAATCAATGATAACTCCTCTGGTCTATAAGAGTATGGTTTGACAATCAACTTTGTAATAGAATGATAAAAAGAAATTATTGATTGATTGCTAATTCTGTTATCCAAAGCTGTCTCTTGGTATTGGAAACCCATAAAAATAACCAAAGATGACTCTTCATTAGAATCCTCCTAATACCTATAAAATCACACTAAGAAAGTTTGAGTAATTAAGTGGTCAAGAATATTCTATTCATTTTCCTTTTTCTCATTTTCTTTTAGAACTGCTATTGGATGACCAGAATTCCCTGTAGTTGATAATGTTGGGAATAAGCTCTGCAACTTTCTTTGGCCTTCAGTTGTTAAAAACAAATAGGATGCAAATTCCTCAACTCCAGATTATGAAAACAGTACTTGGAAAACTGAAAACTACCTAAATGATCGTCTTTGGTTGGGCCGTGTTCTTAGCGAGCAGAAGCCTTGGCCAGGGTCTGCTGTTGACTCTCGAAGAGCACATAGCCCACTTCCTAGGAACTAGAGGTGCCACTGCTACCATGGGTAATTCCTGTATCTGCCGAGATGACAGTGGAACAGATGACAGTGTCGACACCCAGCAGCAACAGGCCGAGAACAGTGCAGTACCCACTGCTGACACAAGGAGCCAACCACGGGACCCTGTTCGGCCACCGAGGAGGGGCCGAGGACCACATGAGCCAAGGAGAAAGAAACAAAATGTGGATGGGCTAGTGTTGGACACACTGGCGGTAATACGGACTCTTGTAGATAAGTAAGTATCTGACTCACAGTCACCTCCAGTGGAATGAAAAGTGTTCTGCCAGGAACCATGACTTTAGGACTCCTTCAGTTCCTTTAGGACATACTCGCCAAGCCTTGTGCTCACAGGGCAAAGGAGAATATTTTAATTCTCCTCTGATGGCAGAGTAAATGAGATTTGATGTTTTTGCTTGCTGTCATCTACTCTGTCTGGAAATGTCTAAATGTTTCTGTAGCAGAAAACACTAATTAAAGCTATGATCTTTATTAGAGAATAGAATAAATATGGAGTGAGTTTATGTTGCTAGCTACAACAGGAAATGGTTTCATGTAGGCTCACTGTTAATGGTACATGCCTGTCTATTCTACTGACCTCAGATTCAAGATAAGCTGTTTTACCGAGAACATGGCTACAGGCAACTTCTCTTGGCAACATAAGGACCAAGGTCAAGGAGAGTTTTCATTATCGTTTATTTGATCCTTTATTTATCCCTTATTTGACTATCTTTAATCCATTTAGGAAGCTTGACAGTTTGCAAGGCACACCTGTACCTGTTTTGTCTTTTCCTCTGCTTTGTCTACCTCTAAATACAAAATCCCAGATTGAATAACAGTGAAATTAAAGGGCATCATTCAAGTGGAAAAAAACATTTAACTTAAAGTTGTATAGTTCAGTAGTTAAGAGCACAAAGCTTAGAACCATGATGGGCCTGGCTCAACTGCATGACATTGGGTAAGTTACTTCTTGAAGCCTCAGATTCCTCATCTGTAAATGGGGACATAATACTGTTCCCACAAAGATTATCATGAGATAATGTACATAAGGCATTTAGTGTGGAGCTTTGTACTTAACAGTTGCTCAGTAGATGGTAGTATTTTTTAAAAAGTTACTTAGGTGTTCTTTTTGCTTCAGGCCCTGCTAGTAAATGTAAGTATATAAACATTTGATAATCACGTTTATAGAAACCTAGTTTCGTTTAGTTCCTCAAAAATTAAGCATAAAACAGAGTGTATCTGTGAATACAAATGCATTTTTAGAGCTGTATTAAACTTTTCCATAAAATACTGGAGCATTTGTTAGTCTTCTAGAAGAGTAATTTTTTGGCCAGACACAATGCCTCCTACCTCTAATCCCAACACTTTGAGAGGCTGAGGTAGAAAGATAGCTGGAGGCCAGGAGTTCAAGACCAGCCTGGGCAACATAGGGAGACCCCCATCTCTACAAAAACATTTAAAAATTATCCAGGTACAGTGGCGCGTGCCTGTGGTCCCAGCTACTCAGGACTCTAAGACCAGAGTACCGCTAGTGTCCAGGAGTTTCCAGCTGCAGTGAGCTATGATCACACCACTGCACTCCAGCCTGGGCAATAGAGCAAGACCCTGCCTCAAAAATTAATTTAAAAAATTTTTTTAAATCTCTTTTACCAAATTGTAATAAAAGTTTTCCTTCCCAAATCAGGAAGTAAACCACAAGCAAAGTTAATTTAAGCTCATTGGAAAAATGGGTGCAGAATAAACTTGGAGAGAGTGAGTTTTTTTGTTTTGTTTTGTTTTGTTTTGTTTTTAAAGAGACAGGGTCTTACTCTGTCACCCAGGCTGGGGTACAGTGGCATGATCATGACTCTCTGCAGCCTCAGCCTCCCAGACTCAAACAGTCATCCCACCTCAGCCTCCTAAGTAGCTTGGACTACAGGTATGTGCTACTGCACCTGGCTAATTTTTTTTAAAGTTTTTGTAGAGCCAGGTCTTGCCATGTTGCCCAGGCTGGTCTCAGATACCTGGACTCAAGCGATCATCCAGCTTCAGCCTCCCAAAGTGCTGGGATTGCAGATGTGGGCCCCCACGCTTGGCCCCTTGCAATGTTTTAAAAGACAGTAATGTAGTTATACAAACCTCTTTGTTTTTAACTTCTTTCAACATTGAAATCTATCTTGCTGTATATAAATCTACAACTGCTTCTGACTATTACAGAGTATTCCCTTGTATGCCTGAAAGTATTATATTTTGTTACATTTTCATCTGGTGGTGGTCATTGAGGTTACTGCCAAATTTTTGTTCCTACAAATAGCACTGGAGTGAACAGCACAAATACGCATCCGTTTTTGGACCTGTGTAAAAATTTATCTAGAAGTGTTGGATATATGCATACTTAATTTTATTATTGCCAGATCATTCTCCAGAAATGTTTGCATCAGTCAATTATATTGTTTAAACAGGCAGCATCTAGTGAGTACCTGAAATTACCATACTAATTCCCATATCACGAGGTTATTCTCAGGATTAAATGACTTAAGATGATAGTTTTTTAGGCTTTTTTTTTTTTTTCCCACAGTAAAACAGAGACCCACAATATGTAAACAAATAAGTGGTGAGTTCTTAAGCAGTTAGAATTGTTTAATGGAAAACATTTCATTATTGAAGTTCCCCTGAAGGACTTTTTAAAGATTTCTGGGATCACACCACTGAATTAAGGTGTAGAATGCCACTTTGAGTCAATGTCTAGAATGTTAAATAGCTCCTTAAGTTTGGTCTTGTTTTCTTGTAATACCATTTTATGAAGTATAAGCATGTAGTATTTCCAGAGGGAAACTTCAAAATGAAGATGTGTATATAGGCCCTTGCTTCCATAAGTCCTCAACCGGGATTATCATCTCTCTTCCTGGCATTTCTTTGAGGTAAGTATAAAGATGATGTTGACCTTCCTGGCTTGTCTCAGTTGGCACTGGGCCTCTGAGTGTAAAGCTGAAAGTAGGCTGTGGTCTCCAGTTTAGTCCTGTGCTTTTACCCCAGGACACATAGTAGTCCTTGTCTGTACCCACCTGCCCATTTTGTCTGTGGGTCATTGTGGACAATGACTGGAAATTAGCACATATGGTATACATTCATCCTTACAGGTCATAGCTCAGGTTGTCTCTTCTATCTCTTTCCTTACATTTGTGTTCATTTCTTCTGTCCCTTTTTACCTCCACACCTCCAGTTTGAATTTTTATTTGGAATTGTCATTTATTTCCTCAGGTTTAATGCCTTGAATTTTTTTTTTTTTTTTTCAGTGATCAGGAACCTCCCTATTCAATGATAACATTACATGAAATGGCAGAAACAGGTATTTTTAGTTTTGTTTTTATTACTTTGTAATGAATATATAATAATGAAGAAAAGTAGCCACCTTTTGTTTTCTGTTTTGTTTTGAGATAAAAGACTCCAAAAAGACAGCATACATAACAATGAAAAAAGCTCTTACTGTATGGAAATTTCCCTGAATAGGTATAATAGGCAATGTGCGTAATGGCATTGCCCGGCCTATATTTTTAAAAGAGAAAATTTAAAAATCTTCCAGTATGCCAAAAAGAAAAAAAAAACCAAACCCTAGAATTTTACATTTCCATCTAAATAAGAATTCAGAGAGCCTCCTGGGCTCTCACCTTTTTTTTTTTTTTTTTTTTTTTTTTTTGAGACAGAGTCTTACTCTGTTGCCCAGTGCAGTGGCACAATCACAGCTCAACTGCAGCCTCAACCTACCCTGGCCCAGGTGATCACCCCACCTCAGCCTCTCAAGTAGCTAGCACCACAGGCACATGCCACACTACCCAGCAATTGTTCTGTTTTTTGGAAGAGACAGAATTTCACCATGTTGCCCAGGCTGGTCTTATACTCCTGGGCTCAAGGGATCCTTCTGCCTCAGCCTCCCGAAGTGCTGGATTACACATGTGAGCCACAGCCCCTGGCCAAGGATATTTTTTCTTCCTTAGTTTCCTAAGTATCATTCTGAAAACAAAGCCAACTGCTGAGTATACTTCATTTTCTCAGTTAACTCCTATGTAGTAAATAAGATGCTTAAAACTATTTTAATGTGAGAACACAAGACCGTAGCTTAACCTTTTTACAAATACAGGTACCCACAAATCACCAGACTCCTGTAACTTAAGATGTTTTTACTCCACCACGATGACTAGCAATTGATGATTATGTCCATGCCAAGTATTAGCTGCTAAAAATCTATTGACCAAAAGTCTTTCTTTTAATGTGAATTGATCTTGTGTGACATATTTTCACATTTTAAAAATAGTGACTCCATCATATAATCTTCTTGATTTGCTCTTAGATGAAGGATGGTTGGATGTTGTCCAGTCTTTAATTAGAGTTATTCCACTGGAAGATCCACTGGGACCAGCTGTTATAACATTGTTATTAGATGAATGTCCATTGCCCACTAAAGTAAGTTAATACTTATCTTTTAGGAAACTATCATTTTTGCTTAAGCACAGGATAAATGACCACAAAGAACATTTGATGTAATGTGTTTCATCTTTATACATTTGGGGTCTGTTTTATTCAGTATTGATTTTATTATGTAAATTTATTTTGTATTATGAAGAATTATGTCCTCTTTTTTTTTTTCTCTCTCTTTGAGATAAGAGTCTCGCTCTGTTGCCCAGGCTGGAGTACAGTGATGTGATCTCGGCTCACTGCAACCTCCACCACCCGGGTCCAAGCGATTCTCCTGCCTCAGCCTCCCAAGTAGCTGGGATTACAGGTGCCCACCACCACACCCGGCTGATTTTTGGATTTTTAGTAGAGACGGGATTTCACCATGTTGGCCAGGCTGGTCTTGAACTCCTGACCTCAAGTGATCTTCCTGCCTCGGCCTCCTCCCAAAGTGCTGGGACTACAGGCATGAACCACTGCGCCCAGCCCTCTGTCTTTTTTTTTGTTGTTTATTTTGAAACAGGGTCTCACTTTGTCACCCAGGCTGGAGTGCAGTAGAGTGATCACAGCTTACTGCAGCTGCAACCTCCCTGGGCTCAGGTGATCCTCCCACCTCAGCCTCCCATGTAGCTGGGACCACAGGTGCATGACCCCATGTCTGGCTAATTTTGTATGTTTTGTGGAGATGGGGTTTCATCATGTTGCTCTGGCCGGTCTTGAACTCCTGTGCTCAAGCAGTCAGCCCACCTCAGCCTCCCAAAGTGCTGGGATTGTAGACGTGAGCCACAGTGCCCTGCCACATTCTCTATCAAGACTTTATTTAATTTCTTTTTTTTTCTTCTTTCCCTTCCTCCCTCCTTCCCTCCCTCTCTTCCTTCCCTTTCCTCTTTTCCTCCCTTCCTCCCCTGGCCCCACCTAGGCTGGAGTGCAGTGGTGCAGTCATGGCTCACTGTATCCTCAGCCTCTCAGGTTCAAGTGATCCGCTTGCCTCAGCCTCCCATGTTGCTGGGACTACAAGCGTGCACCACCATACCCGGCTAAATTTTTTTTAATTTTTGTAGAGAAAGGGTCTCACTGTGTTACCCAGGCTGATTTTGAATTCCTGGGCTCGACGGATCCTCCCACCTTGGCTTCTTAAAGTGTTGGGATTATACATGTAAGCCACTATGCCCAGCCTAGGTTAAAATTTTTTAAATGTTAAAAATAGAAGCATTTAAGGCCAGGCGCGGTGGCTCACGCCTGTAATCCTAGCACTTGGGGAGGCTAAGGTGGGTGGATCACCTGAGGTCAGGAGTTTGAGTCCAGCCTGGCCAGCATGGTGAAGCCCCATCTCTACTAAAATACCCTGTCTCTACTAGAAATCAGCCAGGAGTGATGGCAGGCACCTGTAATCCCAGTACTCAGGAGGCTGAGACATGAGAATTGTTTGAACCCAGGAGGCAGGGGTTGCAGGGAGCTGAGATCATGCCACTGCACTCCAGCCTGGGCGACAAAGCAAAACTCTGTCTCAAAAAAAAAAAAAAAAAAAAAACAGCAGCAGTTAGGTTGGGTGCAGTGGCTCACACTTGTAATCTCAGCACTTTGGGAGTCCAAGGCAGGCAGATTGTTTGAGTCCAGGAGTTCAAGTCCAGCCTGGCAACCTGGTGAAACCCTGTTTCTACAAAAAAATCCACAAGTTAACAGGGTGTCATGGTGCATGTCTATAGTCCCAGCTTGCTCAGGAGGCTGAGGTGGGAGGATCACTTGCATTCAGGAGGTCGAGATTGCAGTGAGACAAGATTACATCATTGCGCTCTAGCCTGGTTAAAAAAAGAAGTATTTGTATCTGAGGTGGCAATCTTTATTCAGAAGCTAGAAGAGAATGTTGAGTTGCTGAGCTGATTTTCTTATCTTTCTCTAAGTGATTTCCTCAAAAGTTTTAATAATGTTTTTTATTAGGAGGAAAAACTGGGCTGGATATAGTGGTTCGTGCCTGTGATCCCTGCACTTTGGGAGACCGAGACAGGAGGATCAGTTAAGCTCAGGAGTTTGATGCCAGCCTGAGCAACATAGTGAGACCTTGTCTCTATTTTAAAAAAATAAAAATAAAAAGCCGGGCACGGTGGCTCATGCCTGTAATCCCAGCACTTTGGGAGGCCAAGGTAGACAGATCACTTGAGGTCAGGAGTTCGAAACCAGCCTGGCCAACATGGTGAAACCTCATCTCTACTAAAAATACAAAAATTAGCCAGCACGATGGCATGCACCTGTAATCCCAGCTACTTGGGAGGCTGAGGCAGGAGAATCACTTGAACTCGGAAGGTGGAGGTTGCAGTGAGCCGAGATTGTACCACTGCACTCCAGCCTGGGCGACAGAGTGAGACTCCGTCTCAAAAAAAAAAAAGTTAAAACTGCAAGCACTTTTGAATCTTACCCAAATGTATTAATGATTAGTGTAACCCTGGTTATCCCTTACATAGAACAAAAGCATCAAACTTTCGTTGTCTTAGTCCATGTGTTTTACAGAGTCTTTTTTTTTTTTTTTAATTGGATTCTGGCATCTTTCATTTTTAAGATGGAGTCTTGCTATGTTGCCCAGGCTGGTCTCAAACTCCTGGGCTCAAGCATCCTCCCACCTTGGCCTCCCAAAGTGCTGGGATTGCAGGCATGAGCCACTGTGCGTAGCCTCGATTCTGGCATTTTCATTCATCTGTTTAAGCCCAGTACAGAAAAACATTGTGGACAGAAGGGGAAAGGCTTTAGCGTACTCGCCAATGAATTTACCTTTGCCTAGGCTCATAAGAGGTGCCTGTTTCAATTTACCTTCAACTCTGTTGGGTCAGGGTGCAGTGGTTCATGCCTGTAATCCCAAACTTTTTGGGGGCTGACGCAGGAGGATCACTTAAGACCAGGAGTTTAAGACCCGCCTGGGCAACATAATGAGATCCCCATCTCTACAGAAAATTAAAATTATCTGGGCATTGTGACATGTGCCTGTAGTCCCCAGCTGCGAGAGAGGCTAAGGTAGGAGGATCACTTGAGCCCAGGAGGTAAAGGCTACAGTGAGCCATGATCACTTCATTGCACACCAGCCTGGGCAACAGAGCGAGAGCAAAAAGAAGAAAACTGTTGGGATTTGTTTTTGCTTAGTAAAACTTTTTTTTTTTTTTTTTTTTGAGACGGAGTCTCGCTCTGTCTCCCAGGCTGAAGTACAGTGGCCGGATCTCAGCTCACTGCAAGCTCTGCCTCCCGAGTTCACGCCATTCTTCTGCCTCAGCCTCCGGAGTAGCTGGGACTACAGGCGCCCACCACCGCGCCCGGCTAATTTTTTGAAGTTTTCAGTAGACCCAGGGTTTCACTGTGTTAACCAGGATGGTCTCGATCTCCTGACCTCATGATCTACCCGCCTTGGCCTCCCAAAGTGCTGGGATTACAGGCGTGAGCCACCGTGCCCGGCCGTAAAACTTTTTTTAAAGTAACTTTTTACTTCAACATCACTAGCCTTTAATGTTTTCATAATGGCATTTGAGTGGGTTTAATCTGTTTAGTGATTCAAGAATATGTAGCATATATTTGATACAACTTAAGCATTCTGAATGAAATGGAATCTAGTAAGTCATGAAAGGAGACTTTCAGGTTGATCAGAAATTTCCCATCAATGATATCATTGGGGTACATTGCATAATTTTTATATGGTCTTTCTGAGTTTATTTAACACCTGGTTATAGCTCCCCCCACCCCCCTGAGGCAGAGCCTTACTCTGTCATCCAGGCTGGAGTGCAGTGGCGTGATCTCAGCTCACTGCACCCTCCACCTCCCGGGTTCAAGTGATTCTCCTGCTCTGCCTCAGCCTCCTGAGTAGTTGGGATTACAGGCACGTGCCACCACTCCCGGCTAATTTTTGTATTCTTACTAGAGATGGGGTTTCACCATGTTGGCCAGGCTGGTGTCGAACTCTTGATCTCGTGATCCGCCCTCCTCGGCCTCCCAAAGTGCTGGTTATAGCTTTCGTCTCAAAAAAAAAAATGAGCCTGGGAAAACAACCTGTGTAGTATATGGGTCAAACCCACTTGTACTTTTTTGTTTTAGGATGCACTCCAGAAATTGACTGAAATTCTCAATTTAAATGGAGAAGTAGCTTGCCAGGACTCAGGCCATCCTGCCAAACACAGGAACACATCTGCAGTCCTAGGCTGCTTGGCTGAGAAACTAGCAGGTAACTTTGGGACACTCCACAGTGGAAGATCTTAAGTTGTTTGACATTAAAGGGAAATTTGTACTGTAGGTCTTTGATCAAACCTGCTATAACAAATAAATCTCTTAACAATGATATTGAGAGACATAGACTAACTGGAAGAAAATTACTGAAAGGCTACAGAGGTGAATGCAATTTAATTTAGCTTTGTGGATTTTCAGGGGAAATTTTAAAAGAAAAAAGTTGTGTTTATTTGCTTTAAGAATAAGGAGCAGGGAAAAGAAAAAAGGGAAAAAGCTAAATTCAGCATAACAAAGATATGCATGTATGTATATAATATATAATTTGCATATATACACACTTTATAAAGTTT
The DNA here is from genome assembly GCF_008728515.1 of Papio anubis. Lineage (NCBI taxonomy): Eukaryota > Metazoa > Chordata > Mammalia > Primates > Cercopithecidae > Papio > Papio anubis. The sequence continues at coordinate 32,579,637 of NC_044993.1, read as the reverse complement.
AGCTAGATTATGAAGACATACAAGGTAGAGGGAGAGGAAAAGGAACTTCTGATTGGAGCAGTTCCTGAGAAGTAGATATTTAATTTGTTTATGAATATTACCCATTTTAAGAAAGTTAACAGCAAAGTATAGGGGCATAGCTCAGCTACTTACATCACATATTGTGGAAGAAACAATGGATTAGAAATCAGAATATGTGGCTGCTGGTTTGGACTCTCCCATGTGCTCGCCAAGTGCCCTGGAGTTAGTTGCTTCACTCTGTGGGCTCACTTGCTTAACTGTGAGATGGGGCTGGTACTATTTTCTACCTCAGAGCAGGATGCTTGAATAAGATAACATGCGTGAAAGAGTTCTACCAATTTGATTGCTACCAGTGATTTAAAATAATACGGCATTTTAATTTATATCAAGTGTTTGTTGTATTTGTCTAGGTCCTGCAAGTATAGGTTTACTGAGCCCAGGAATACTGGAATATTTGCTACAGTGTCTGGTAAGTGAGACATCAAAACTATTTATTCTCAGTCATCTAGAAGTGAGCATCATCTAGAACTGTGCATTTTCTCAAATTGCTGGCATAGCCTTTGGCACAGAGAATGGAATCAATTGTAAATTTTATTTGCAGGTGTTTCCCGAATGCTTATTTATTCCCTCCTATGTTTAAAAAAGAGAGTGGGATTGGAATTTATCCCAACCAGCAAAAACAGCTGAGTTGGTCTGGTTTTAAATTTAGTCATAAGATAGCTGCTATGATTGGCTCTTTTGCATGTTCCTAGAGTTTGCCAAATGGTAATAGGGACCTCCACAGTGGAAACAAAATTACATGGTGTTCAAGCCAGGAGGCCATCAAGTCAAATTCCCAGTGTATATAAATCTCTGCTCCTCCCTGCCCTCCCCCTCACTGCTACTGTTCTTAAAACTGTTGTCACTGGAGTATTTAATATATTGTATGTGAAGCTTGTGGTTTGCTGAGGCTGTGCCCTCAGATCTCTCCTAGTTCTGGCCTGTGGTCTTGAATGGTCTATATTTTTAAAAGTTATTTTTGTAAGCCTAGTGAGCATTGGCCTTTTTCAAAACTCTGGTCTGAAAACCCTTATTTGTCAATACACACTGATACATGCTTAAAACACTTGCCTTACTCTCAATGAGCACTCTGGGGATACAGCATGGCAGTCCTTTGATTTCAAGAAGTTTATTGGTTAGTTGAGGAAATAAAACTACTCAGACAAGATAATTAGCCTCCATTTTATCACAGGATGTGATCATGGGATAAAGTACTTCGTCAAGACTAAATGAGGGCCGGTCACTGTGGCTCACGCCTATAATCCCAGCATTTTGGGAGACTGAGGTGGGCAGGTCGCCTGAGGTCAGAAGTTCAAGACCAGCCTGACCAACATGGTGAAACCAGGTCCCTGCTAAAAATACAAAAATTAGCCGGGCACGGTGGCATGTGCGTATAGTCCCAGGTACAGGAGGCTGAGGCAGGAATTCACTTGAACCTAGAAAGCAGAGATTGCAGTTAGCTGGGATCTCACTGCACTCCAGTCTGGGCGACAGAGCGAGACTCCGTGTCAAAAAAAAGACTAAATGAGAGGGTGAGGGAGGTGGGTGGTATGGGTAATGAGAGCTGGGGTGTCATGAAAGTCAGACTTCCTGATGAAGGTGGACCCTCAGCTGGGTCATGCCATAAGATTAGGATTTTATTGTGCCCAGAGGAGGAAAAATTGGACTTCTTAGCTAAGGGAACATCACAGGCAGAAGCCCAGAGACAGAGAAGTGTCTGATGAGAGAAGACAGTGTTCAGAGATAGGACACAGACTGAGTAGCCAGCTAGAAAGGGTTCAGGGCCTGAAAAGCCAGGCAGAGGGATTTAGATGGATATGAGAAGAAATAGAATGCTGAATAGGCTTTCCAGCAGCAGGGATGGTGGTTATGTGAGCTTTCCAGAACTTAGGTGGGTACCAGGGAAGTCAGTGGGAATCATCTGATATTCTGGAGCTCCTCTGGTGGCTCCCAATGCAGCAGTAGGGAAAGCATGGCTATGAGAAGGTGTCATGTTCAACAGATAGACCTTTCCTTAAAGGGGAACTCATGTGACATGAACTTAAATGTAACTAAGAGAGTTCACTTGTTGCTTTCTCCTGTCTACCGTCAGCATTTGTAGAATTCCTTTCAGGAAACAGCTTAAAAACTAAGCCATTAATTGTTAATTTAATTATTTCTAATTTTGGAACTTGGTAGTGATAAGTGGTTCTTTTTAGGGTTCTAAGTAAAAGATCATTTTTAGTTTATAATTCAAGGTTTCTGTTTGGCTTGCACAAATGAATGTGAGAATCAATGTTTTATTTAACAAAGCCCTAATATAAGTTTTACGAAGTAAAATAACATAGTGTATTTAACAGGATACTTTTGAAATTTCCAAATCTATAAATTAACCTAGTGACTTTAAGAAAAAATTACAAGATTAACAGAGCCTGTCTGGTTCATTACTGTTACTGTCATTACTAACATTAGCCAAACGGATAATTGAGGACTTGAATGAATGGAACTTTTCTGACCACTCAAAAAAACATCTAGCACATACTGGGCAAGGAAATGAAACTGATAACTTGCCACCTCTGCAGGGGAATGATTTTTTTTTTTTTTTTTTTTATCTTTTGTTGTTTTTCAGAAGTTACAGTCCCACCCCACAGTCATGCTTTTTGCACTTATCGCACTGGAAAAGTTTGCACAGACAAGTAGGTATAGTGACTTCTTGCACTAATGATCTTCTGTATTGGTTGTTAAAAATTTTATTTTTCTTAGTTACTGGATGAGCCTACACTTTGAACCCCATCAGATGGGCATTACATTCTGTTTTCGTCTGGATAGACACGTTAAAGCCAATGAAGTATAACAGGGACAAAGGCAAGGATTTTCTCACCTAAGAATCGAAACTTGGTAACCATGATTACTCACTTTTTATAGCCAAAAATTTAGTAATGCGATTGCTACTTTCTAGAAAGAAGTGTGGTGGCTCATGCCCATAATCCCAGCACTTTGGGAGGCCAGGGCCAGAGGATCGCTTCAGGCCAGGAGTTCGAGACCAGGGTGGGCAACATAGCAAGACTCAATCTCTACAAAAAATTTTAAAAAATCAGCCAGGCATGGTGGCATGCACCTATGTTCCTAGCTACTTGGGATGCTGAGGCTGGGGGATCACTTGAGCCCAGTAGTTCAAGGTTACAGTGAGCCATGGTTGTGCCACTGTACTCCAGCCTAGGCAACAGAACGAGACCCTGTGACTAAAAAAAAAGGAAAAGAAAATAGTCAAAGCTCTTTGGCTATGTTATCCCTAGAAAGTTTAATTGAAGTCTAATCTAGTCTCCAATTCTTTAATTGCCTCTTCCCCTTAGCAATACTAATTTGCTGAGCAAATCATTCTACTCTTTCATTGTTAATTCAAGGATTATGTCTTTCCAAACAGGTGAAAATAAATTGACTATTTCTGAATCCAGTATTAGTGACCGGCTTGTCACATTGGAGTCCTGGGCTAATGATCCTGATTATCTGAAACGTCAAGTTGGTTTCTGTGCCCAGTGGAGCTTAGACAATCTCTGTAAGTGAGAGTTGTCCTTTATTAAAATGTCTGTTTCCATTCCCAGGCTCATTTCTTTCATAGGCTCACTGGTCTTCCTTTTGCAGTGGTAAGTATGAATCCTTATAAGGACCTCTACTGGCAGGTTGGATATATTCTAGCAGAAAAGTATCCTAGAGACCCTTTAGACAAGAATTGTATAGTATGCTTCTAATTCCAGCATTTTCTTGTTCAAAAACCTTTACTGGCACCCAGTTTCCTACTGCATCAAAGCCCTTAATTATATGGCACTGTCTAACCAGCTCTTTCCAACACAAATCATCTCACTGTCCTACAAACAGGTCCTGACGATTCCTACCTCTGGACCTATTCCCCTCACTTGGAAATCCCTCTTTACTCCTCTCCCTTTCCGAACTTTGCTCTTCAAAACCCAAGTCATGTCTTACCTACATCATGAGAACTGTTCCTGATTTTTCTCTTTTCCTCCTCCAAGGGCTGCTGGAACAAAAACTATTATAGGTTGAGTTTCTCTTATAGTTTGAATTTCTCTTATCTGAAATGCTTGGGACTGAAAGTATTTCAGATTTCACATTTTTTCAGATTTTGGAGTATTGGCAGATACCCGGTTAAGCATCCCTAATCAAAAAATCTTAAATCCTCCATTGAGCATTTCCTTTGAGCCTCATGTCTGCACTCAAAAAGTACTAGATTTTGGAGCATTTTGGATTTTCAGATTAAGAGTGATCAACCTGTATACTTCTGTACCCTCACTCCCCCATCCATAGTTAGTACTGTGCTAAAGCACAACTGACATGTAAATCCACCCCGACTGTTACCCCAATATTGTGGGGAAGAGCTTCCTGCACAGCCTGTGAAGTGCTAGTTAAAGAATAATTCTGAAAGAGTGCAATTTGGATTTTGTTCATGCAAAGTGATTCTCTAGGGAATGGAAGCATAAATCTAGCAGTGCTGCCTTTCCTAGCATTTGTTTGATTGCTCTTCAAATGGCAATGCTGCAGCAGAGCTCTGGCTATGTCTCCCCACCTATTCTGCCATTTACGAGCACATCTACTCCTTAACTAGGATAGCACTACCTTATTTATTTGTTTGTTTATTTTTAACGTATGAAAAATCAGTGTGTTTTACCTTCCAGGAGGATTATTTTTAATGGACATATAGTAATACATATTTTTGGAGCACATGAGATATTTTGATACAGTCATACAATGAGTAATTACCACATCAGAGTAAATGGGATATCTGTCCCCTCAAGCATTTATCATTTATTTGTGTTACAAACATTCCAATTATACTCTTTTGGTTTTTTAAAATTTCTTTGTTTTACACTTTTATTTTCTTTTAGTTATTTTTAAATGTACTATAAATTATTGTTGACTTAGTCACCCTGTTATGCTGTCAAATACTAGGTGTTCTTCATTCTGTCTAGCTATATTCCCATTAACCAACCCCATTTCTCCCCGACCCCGACTACCTTTCCCAGCCTCTGGTAATCATCCTTCTATTTTCTCTTTTCATGAGTTCAGTTGTTTTAATTTTTAGCTCCCACAAAAATTAGTGAGAACGTGCAAAGTTTGTCTTTTTGTGCCTGACTTATTTCACTTAACATCATGTCCGACAGTTCCATCCATGTTATTGTAAATGACAGGATCTCATTCTGTTTTTGTGGCTGAACAGTACACTATTATGTGTATGCGCCACATTTTCTTTATTCATTTGTCTCTCTGTGGACACTTAGGTTGATTGCAAATCTTGGCTATTGTGAGTGCTGCAATAAACATGAGATTGCAGATATTTCTTTGATATATTCATTTCCTTTCTTTTTGCTATATATCTAGCAGCAGAATTGCTGGATCATATGGTAGCTCTGTTTTTAGTTTTTTGAGGAACCTCCATACTGTTCTCCATAGTGGCCGTACTAATTTGCATTCCTACCACCAGTGTACAAGGGTTACCTTTTCTCCACATCCTCACCAGCATTCACTGTTGCCTGTTTTTTTGGATAAATGCTGTTTGTACTGGGGTGAGATGATAGCTCATTGTAGTTTTGATTTGGATTTCTCTGATGATCAATAATGTTGAGTACCTTTTCATATATCTGTTTGCCATTTGTATGTGTTCTTTTGATAAATGTCTATTCAGTTGTTCTGCCCACCTTTTAATCAGATTATTGGATGTTTTCCTGTTGAGTTGTATGACCTTCTTATATATTGTGGTTATTAATCCTTTGTCAAATGGATAGTTTGCAAATAGTTTCTCCCATTCTGTGGGATCTCTTTACTTCGTTGATATTTCCTTTGCTGTAAGAAACTTTTTAGCTTAATATGATCCCATTTGTCCATTTTTGCTTTGGTGCCTGTGCTTTTGGGGTATTCAAGAAATCTTTGCCCAGATCAGTGTCCTGGAGAGTTTCCCCAATGTTTTAGTAGTTTCATAGTTTGAGGTCTTAGATTTAAGTCTTTAATCCATTTTGATTTGATTTTTGTAGACGATGAGAGATAGGGGTCTAGTTTTATTCTTTTGTTTATGGATATGTGGTTTTTCTAGCACCATTTATTGAAGACACTGTCCTTTCCCCCAATGTATGTTCTTGGCACCTTTGTTGAAAATGAGTTCACTGTAGATGTATGAATTTATTTCTGGATTCTCTATTCTGTTCCATGGGTCCATGTGTCTGTTTTTATGCCAGTACCATGCAGTTTGGGTTCCTGCAACTCCGTAGTATAATTTGAAGTCAAGTAATGTGATTCCTCCAGTTTTGTTTTTTTGCTCAGGGCCAGGTTTTTTGCTATTCTGGGTCTGTTGTAGTTAGGATAAATTTTAGGATTATTTTTTCTATTTCTGTGAAGAATGTCATTGGTATTTTGATAGGGATTGCATGGAATCTGTAGATTGCTTTAAGTAGTGTAGACATTTTAACAATATTGAGTCTTCCAATCCATGAACATGGTATATCTTTGTGTCCTCTTCAATTTCTTGCATTAGTGTTTTATAGTTTTCATTGTAGAGATCTTTCACTTCTTTGATTAAGTTTATTCCTAGGTATCTTATTTTATTTATAGGTTTTGTAAATACAATTACTTTCTTGATTTCTTCTTCAGATTGTTTGCTATTGGCATATAGAAATGCTATTGATTTTTGTATGTTAATTTTATATCCTGCAACTTTACTGAATTTGCTTTTTAGTTCTAATAGCTTATTGGCAGATTTTTTTAGGTTTTCCTAAATATAAGATCATATTATCCACAAACACAGATAATTTGACTCCTTCCTTTCCATTTTGGATGCCCTTTATTTCTTTCTCTTGTCTGATTGCTGTAGCTGGCACTAGCTTCTTCTTTTCCCCACAGCTACCTGCCTTAGAAACATGAACACTCTTTCTTTTGCAGTTTTAAAAGAAGGTAGACAGCTGACCTATGAGAAAGTGAACTTGAGTAGCATTAGGGCCATGCTGAATAGCAATGATGTCAGCGAGTACCTGAAGATCTCACCTCATGGCTTAGAGGTAGGTAACGCTTCTACAGTTAGACCCTTTAGGGGATGACAGGGTAATTATTTTAATCGTTGCATAGCCAGTTGTCTTAGGGCTGGTGCTTCCCTCTCTCCCTGTATTTTGGAAATGTTGCTGACTTCGTGGGGAAGTCTTGATGAAAGATCTGCTTATGAACAGAAGGTACCATAAGGCACTAAATGTGTCAGGATTAAAGAACTGTTTGAAGAATGGCTGCAAACAATTCTTTGATTCTGTATGTTGCCAAATGCCTTATATAGTTTGATTTTATACTTTTTGTCACTGAGGATGGATGGAGGAAACAGTCCACCAGAAGCTTTAATAAGGAAAAATACACTCAGCCTTCCCAGTAGTCAGTTATCTTTGGTGGTCTTCAGGCCCTCATGGTTGATTGTCACATTTTTTGGTTTTGCCAGGCTCGCTGTGATGCCTCCTCTTTTGAAAGTGTGCGTTGCACCTTTTGTGTGGATGCTGGGGTATGGTACTATGAAGTAACAGTGGTCACTTCTGGTGTCATGCAAATTGGCTGGGCCACTCGAGACAGCAAATTCCTCAATCATGTAAGTACCCTAGAGAACTGTGAAAATGGGGGCAGTGGCAGTTTGCTTTTTCCCCCTAGTTGGTGGGTGGAAAATACTTAGACATACTTATTTTTCAAATAGATTTGCTCAATAATCTTTTCTTGGGCTGAGCCACACGGTACCAGATCCCTAACAATGATCTACTAAACTGATAGAAAAATAGGAAAACACAAGTGAAATTGCCCCTCAGCCTTTTCTTTTTCTTGAATCTTAAGTTCACGCTAATTTTTCACCTAGAGGCTGGATATGTCCTTTGTCTTTGTAGGCTCTGCTTCTTCCCCAGCCACATATTTGGCTCATTTCTTATACAGGAAGTAGTGCTGATTATTACCATGAGTTTAAGCTCTAAGAGCTTTGTAGGGATTCTCTTACTTTCAAGAAATAGAGTGTTGGCTTGACTTCTTTCACTTGACTTTTACCTAGTAATTAGTTGGCGCATTTTTCTCAATATTTAGTTATTTATCTTTTGTTATAGAAAGCTGTAATATAAAGGGGAAAATTAAATCCTAGCATAAGTAGCATTGAAGGTGTTGGAGTTCCTCCCTTTCCTACAGATGTATGATTTCTTGCCACTTTATACCCTTCTAACACCCAGGCCAATTGGCTTTCTTCTGTTGATCAAATTATAAGCTGTTTGGAATTAATCCAGTTTTGATCAGGAATATTTTGTTTTCATATGATTTCTACCGTTTGAGGTGGGAGAAGCCCCTTGAATTATTTTGTTAATCTAAATAATAGTCCCCCATCCAATATGTAAGATCCTGGAATGGGTTTTAGAAGTGATCCAACAAAATCAAATTAAACTTGCCGGCCATAAGCATGGTGAAGTTTTCTGGTTTTTTGCTTTGCTTTTAGAGGCAGGTCTCACTGTGTTGCTTAGGCTGGCCTCGAACTCCTGGGCTCAAGCCATCCTCTTACCTCAGCCTCCCGAATAGCTGGGACTACAGGAACATCCCATGGTGAGCTACTTATAAGCATAGTTTTTAAAGGCCTATTTCAGCAAGGCTGTATTTCACCCTGGAATTGTTGATGGTGTATTATTAAAACTCCTAGGCTGGAGAGAGACAAATTGGAGGAAAAGGGCCAGTGGAGAGGTCAAGTCTGGACTCTTGTCTGGGGTGGAGAACTAGACCCCAGTCTGCCAATCATCTGATTCCCACAATAGCTTTTACTGTTAGAATTTCCATTTCACAGATGAGAAAACTGAGACAGAGTAGGAAGAAACTCATACCAGAATTCAGTGGCCTTCCTATTCTACAGCAGTTGTTTTTTTTGTATTCAAAAATGGGGAAAATCTCAGAGAATTAGCCAATTTCCTCATTTGGAAATGAAAAATTGTTCTAGAACTAGAAGTGATACAGGGGATTCTTCCACAGAGGAAGCTTCAATATAAAATTTGTTTCTCCTGATTTGGCAGCAAACACACTACAGATCTAGATCTGACACCGAATGTTACAAATGTGTTTTTTTAATGACCAGTGAAGCTGGATCTTTTCATTTGCTTGATGAAACTGTAATTTTTGCCATGTAGTTGCAGACCTTTGGCTTCTCAAGTTAAAGACTTAAATACTGTTTTTTTATCCCGCGGATCAAGAAACCAGGCTATTGGTTTCTTTAAAAGCAAACATTCTTCCCTGATCCAAGCATTAGTTGATTCCCTATTAGAAACTGATAAAGTCTGATATGATGTCTTTTCCCAAATACAGGATTTTAATGATATTGCCATATTTAAAACTTTGCTTCAAATGTACATTGTTCTGGTGATTCTAATCTTTTTGCCTATTCAGACAGGGTGTGATTCTATGGAGTAAGTCATTCCTAGGATACATCCAGTTTCAAAAGATTCCAAGTGTCTCCATAGTGCCTCTTACTTGAACTCTTGCTGCTTAGATTTCCATTTTAAAAGGCTGGCCACTGGGCTCAATTTTAAGTCATTAAAATAAGCTTAAGGATAGTTCTGTTCAGGTAATCTACAGAACAGTTTTTCTTGTTGTATTGTATATTTTTATGGAGGCTTAGGAGGAGCAACTCTCCAAGGGTGTACTCTGATTTATCTAAAATATCTTTTGCCTTTTGGCCGGGCACGGTGGCTCACACCTGTAATCCCAGCACTTCGGGAGGCTGAGGTGGGTGGATCACTTAAGGTCAGGAGTTTGGTCAACATGGTGAAACCCCGTCTCTACTGAAAATACAAAAATTAGCTGAATGTGGTGGTGAGCACCTGTAATCCCACCTACTCGAGAGGCTGAGGCAGGAGAATTGCTGGAAGATGGGAAGCGGCAGTTGCAGTGAGCCCGGATTGCACCACTGCACTCTAGCCTGGGCAATAGAGTGAGATTCTGTCTCATAAATAAATAAATAAATAAATAAATAAATAAATAAATAACTTTTGCCTTTTCATGAGCGTCTGTCATGTGATAGATCTTCCACATATTCATCTTTAATCTTTTTGAGAGTTTGGAAAGATACTATTCTGCCATTTAAAGATGAGGAAAATCAAGTTCAGAGAAATTAAGAAACTTGTCCAAAGCCATCTAGTCTCTAGCTGCTAGAGATATCAAACCCTGGTCAGGATAGCCCATGCTCCTTCCCCTGTTGAAGCATCCTGCCTTGGAGAAAATGACTCTGGCTATCTCAGACAGAAAAGGAATGACTTAGAAGCCTTTCCAGGGCCTCCAGATTATGGAGAAGTTTGGGAACTAGACAGGCTCCAAGGCAATGTCAAGGACAAGAAACAGGAAGTACAACAGCCAGTGTTTTAGGGGAATGATCTGGCCAGCATGTAGCCACCATTGCTGCTAGAAATCAATCCTAACTATCCCTCTGTGTGGGGTCACTTGCACCATACTGAGTGTTTGATGGGAAGGTCCAGCTGGCCAAGGCTAGGTCATATCTTTACCTTTCCACTTCCAAATGAGGCGGCAGAACACTGTCTTCATACATTTCCCATAACAGGAAGCAGTTGGGATGCTCTACAGCAGGAAAAAGACAGTGTCCACCACATGGGACTATTCCCTGAATGACAAGCTGTGGATAAACTTTCTTTTGTTTGTATTTGGTAATGTTTCCATTGCTAAAATATGCATGACCAAAAAACAGTTCAAAATAAATACCAAGCTAGCCACTCTATTCTCTCATTTATCTGTCCTAGCCAATGGAAACCAAAATTAATCCTACTGGGAACATTTTGAGCTGAGAGAAGGTGTAGAACATCTAGATTATTCTCTGAGATGTAAGCTCAAGAGATTTTTAAAGTGCATCTCAGCTAGGCAGAGGCATCTTCTCCTTAAATCTGTAGATACTGCTCTGTAGTTAAAGTTATTAGAGTTCCTTCTTTGTGCTACAGTGCCACTCTGTTGTGGAACTTATCCAGTCATCAAAGACACTGCATAGTAAAGGATGTGTAATGAGTCTGTTCTTTACCAACTCATCGTGGCTAGTTTCTAGGAATTTCTTTCAAGTGTTCTGTCAAGGATTTATCAGGACATTAAAAGGTGAAGATAGAAAAGAATTGCTTGCCTTTTACCTATGCCCCAATGCCTACACTTTAGTGGTTTTTAAGTTTTTTACTTACTGACTCGTTCAGCCTTTGAAAGGGATGGCAAGACATTCTTTCTAGCAAGTGGTGAATTTGTTTTCTTTTGTTTTGAGACAGAGTCTGACTCTGTCACCCAGGCCAGGGTGTGGTGGCACGTGGTCTCTGCTCACTGCAACCTCCGCCTCCCAGGTCCAGGCAATTCTTGTGCCTCAGCCATCAGAGTAACGGGGATTATAGATGTGCACCACCACACGGATGATTTTTGTATTTTTAGTAGAGACAGGGTTTTGCCATGTTGGCCAGGCTGGTCTCAAACGCCTGGCCTCAAGTGATCCGCCTCCCAAAGTGCTGAGATTACAGGCATGAGCCAGCGCTTCTGGCAGCCTCGGGTGGTGAATTTCTAAGGCAATTAGATGCAAGCTCATTTAACTCTTGAATAGTCTGAATAGTGAATATCAGTAGCTATTTCAGGAGAGTCCCTTTGGAGAGCATTCATCTAAATTCAGTATGTATGTTGTAATCCAAAAATTTAGTACAAAATCATTGCGTTCGAACTTTTTTTCCAATCTATCTCCTCACTGTATTGTTTGCCCCATAGAAGAAACAGGCCATCAGGACCTGATCTTACCTGGATTTGGCCATTTTCAATTTCTTTCTCTAGTAAAACTTTTCACCATTGTTCCTTAAAGATAGCAGTTGTCTGATTTGCTTGCTGCTTCTATTTTTTATAAGCACTCAAAATAATTTCTTAAGATCTCAGCCACCCTTTTATTTTAACAGTTCTGTGAAATAATTGAAAGGCAGTAAGTAAGAAAAAGAAGAAACTGCCAGGTACGGTGGCTCACGCCTGTAATCCCAGCACTTTGGGAGGCCAAGGCGGGCAGATCACCTGAGGTCTGGAGTTCGAGACCAGCCTGACCAACATGGAGAAACCCCATCTCTACTAAAAATACAAAAGTAGCTGGGCATGGTGGCTCATGCCTGTAATCCCAGCTACTCAGGAGGCTGAGGCAGGAGAATCGCTTGAACCCGGGAGTCAGAGGTTGCGGTGAGCCAAGATCACCCCATTATACTCCAGCCTGGGCAACGAGTGAAACTCCATCTCAAAGGAAAAAAAAGAAACTGCCAAGGACCTGTACAATCCTCAAATCAAGCTGATCTCAGAATAGCTTTTATCTGAGTGTCCACTATAACCTTTCTTGTCTCCAGTTTTGAAATCTCTGAATATTTGGGTATTTTGAAGTCTGCTACATGCAAGAAAGGCATTTGCCTGATCTGATCTTGTTACTGGAAAGGGTCTGGATCCAGATCCCAAGAGAGGGTTTTTGGACCTTGCACAAGAAAGAATTTGGGGCGAGACTATAGAATAAAGTGAAAAGTTTATTAAAGAAACAGAAGAATGGCTACTTACTCTATAGGCAGAGCAGCGGCACGGGCTGCTCAACTGAGTGAACTTAGGTTATTTCTCGATTATATGCTAAAAAGGGGTAGATTATTCATGAGTTTTCTGGGAAAGGAGCAGGCAATTCCCAGAACCAAGGGTTCCTTTTTAGACCATATAGAGTAACTTCCAAACTGCCATGACATTTGTAAACTGTCATGGCACCTGTTAGAGTGTCTTTTAGCATGCTAATACATTATAATTAGCATATCATGAACAGTGAGGATGACCAGAGGTCACTTTTGTTGCCATCTTGGTTTTGGTGGGTTTTGGCCAGCTTCTGGCTGGCTTGTCGCATCCTGTTTTATCAGCAGGGTCTTTGTGACCTGTATCTTGTTCTGACCTCCTGTCTCATCCTGTGACTAAGAATGCCTGACCTCTTGGGAATGCAGCCCAGCAGCCCAGCAAGTCTAAGCCTCATTTTACCCTGCCCCTATTCAAGATGGAGTCTCACTGGTTTGAATTTCCTCTGACAATCTGGTACTGATATACAAGTGTACTGATCTTGGAATCAGAAGAATTTAGGTTCAAACCTGGCTCTCTTTCTTGGCCAAGTAATACATGCTTGGGCAAGCTGGTTGACCTCTCTGAGCGTTTGTTTCCTCTTATAATGGAGTCTGATGCCACCAGCCTCATGGTAGTGAGAATTAAATGAACTAACAAATGTGAAAGTGCCTGAACAAAGGAGGTACTGGGCAAATATTTGTTGGTGAAGTCATTATCTGTTCACTTGGGACCAGCCCTCTAAGTCATAATTTTAGTATTTTCCAAAAACCATGAGCTCTCTTCATCCAGAAAGCTTAGAATCCCAGCCACTAGGTCAGTGGTTGTAAAAAACACACTCTCTCTTCCCAGGTCAGAGCAGGCAGACTTACTAATCTTCTGGGCCTTGTCTCCCTCCAGGAAGGCTATGGCATTGGGGATGATGAATACTCTTGTGCGTATGATGGCTGCCGGCAGCTGATTTGGTACAATGCCAGAAGTAAGCCTCACATACACCCATGCTGGAAAGAAGGTATTCATTCCCTCCATTATAAATTTATCAAGTGGGTTAAGACATATGGTTATTATGAGGCATTTATTACATTAAGCCTTAAAATGTCTTAGAAGAAGATCAAATGTGAAAAGGGATATTAACTTTTGTGTCACTGCCAAAGATATAAATGGTACTCGTCCGATAAATTTACCTCTGGTGGAGTCCTTCCTGTAGCAAAAACGTTTCAGAAAATAAATTTTTTACATTCGTCAGAAAATGATACTGTTAAGATTAGTATAAATTCTATCTTCCTCTTTGGATCTATTTTGAATTAAAACAGCCATGCCAATATCAGGGACACTGGAATTGTAATGCCACTAAAATGAGGATTTTTCAGGGACAAGATGGCTATGGAACAGGTCCTATCCAGTGACCACGCTCTAAGGAAGTAGGGTCATATGGTAAAAGATATAACCTCTGGAAGGATTGGAGTCCTAGCATCAGAGATAGAGGATATAACCCAGCTATTTCTCCAAGCATCCCTCTCTCATTTTGCTACCCCAGTCAGCATTATGAATATAAACTGAATTTTTAGGCATGCTAATAAAGCAGAAATTTAGGCTGAGGCAGGTGGATTGCTTGAAGTCAGGAGTTCAAGACCAGCCTGGCCAACATGGTGAAACCTCATCTCTACTAAAATACAAAAATTAGCCAGGTGTAGTGGCACCTACCTGTGGTCCCAGTTACTTGGGAGGCTGAGGCAGGAGAATCACTTGAACCCAGGAGGCAGAGGTTGCAATGAGCCAAGATTGCGCTACTGCACTCCAGCCTGGTCAACAGAGTGAGACTCTATCTCAAAAAAAAAAAAAAAAATGGGGAAAGAAAGCAGGAATTTGCCCACCCCCATGTGGAAACAGCTCCACTTGATTAAATTGATATGTGGGAAAAAAAGTCAGAAAAGCCAACAGGAACACTCATTTTAATGACTTGCAGGTTCTTGAAGGAACGTAAAACTTCTTCATTTAATTAAGCGTATGATAAAGGCACTGTTTTCAAAAACTAGCTTGTTTTTTAATAAGAATTTTTAAAGGATTATTCGAGTAATATGTTTATTATAAAAATGTGAAAAATAGAAAAAGAACAAAATGAATAAACTAAAAATCCCCTGTAATTTCTCCAGAGTTTTTTAAAAATGCTTAAACTTTATATATATATATGTATATATATTTGTGTTGTTGTTATGCTTAATACCTTGAACAGCTTTCCAGGTTATTAAATAACATTACTTTTTATTGTTGTTGTTTTTGGGACAGGGTCTCACCTATCGATAGCCCAGGCTTGAGTGCAGTGGTGTGATCACAGCTCATACAGCCTTGACCTCCCAGGCACAATCCATCCTCCCACCTCAGCCTGTCCAGTAGCTGGGACTACAGGGACACACCACCACGCCTGGCTAATTTTTGTATTTTTTTGGTAGAGATAGGGTTTTGCCATGTTGCCCAGGCTAGCCTCAAACTTCTGGGCTCAAGTGATCCACCCAACTCTGGCCTCCCAAAGTGTCGGGATTACAGGCCTGAGCCACCATGGCCCAGACAATAACATTACTTTTAATGGCTTCTCAATATTCCATTATATAGTTGTACTGTGATATACTAATTAATGCCTCATTGTTGGACATTGACATTTTTGCCTTTTGAAATTATCATTATAGACCATTCTGGATATTCTCAAGACAAAACCCTTAGAAGTGAAACTTCTCTGGCAAGGGGGATATAGAATTTCAAAACTTTTGCTGTATATTGCCCGATTTTCCTCCACCAGCATTGAGTGTCCATTTTTCTTGTCATTGCTGTGTAATTTCATTTATCTTTGACAAACAAATTTGTTTATCTCATCTTTCAAAACCAAAATTGGGCCAGATGTGGTGACTCATACCTTTAATCCCAGCAGTTTTGGAGGTCGAAGTGTGAGGATCCTTTGAGAGGATCACTTGGGGCCAGGAGTTTGAGATTAGCCTGGGCAACATAATGAGACCCTCCGTCTATAAAAAATTTTTAGAAATTTGCCAGGTGTGGTGGCACGTGCCTGTAGTCATAGTTACTCAGGAGGCTGAAGCAGGAGGATCACTTGAGCCCGGGAGTTTGAGGCTGCAGTGAGCGAGCTAGGATTGTACCACTGCACTCCAGCCTGGGTAATGGAGCAAGACCCTGTCTTAACAACAAAAACAACAAAACCAAAAACTGAAACCTTAAGAGTTTTACTTTATTTGATAAGTGAAGATAAATGCTTTTTTTTTTTTCTTCTTTTTTTTGAGACAGAGTCTCACTGTGTCACCCAGGCTGGAGTGCATTGGTGCAATCTCAGCTCACTGCAACCTCCACGTACAGGGTTCAAGCGATTTTCCTACCTCAGCCTTCCAAGTATTACAGGCACCCACCATAACACCCGGGTTTTTGTTTTTTTAGTAGAGATGGGGTTTCACTATGTTGGCTGGGCTGGTCTCAAACTGACCTCAGATGATCTGCCCGCCTTGGCCTCCCAAAGTGCTGGGATTACAGGCATGAACCACCACGCCCTGTCTTTTTTTTTTTTTTTTGAGACAGTCTTGCCCTGTTGCCCAGGCTGGAGTGCTATGGCATGATGTCAGCTCACTGCGACCTCCACCTCCCGAATTCAAGCAATTCTCCTGCTTCAGCCTCCCGACTAGCTGGGATTACAAGTGCCCACCACCACACCCAGCTAATGTTTGTATTTTTAGTGGAGACAGGGTTTCACCATGTTGGCCAGGCTGGTCTTCAAACTCCTGACCTCAAGTGATCTGCCCACCTCGGCCTCCCAAAGTGCTGGGATTACAGGTGGGAGCCACCTCACCCGGCCTGCCTTGCCTTTTTTTAAAAGAAAGGCATATTTTGGGGGTAGTTATCTAGGGAGTTATAAATCTCACCAGAAAGGCAAGTAAGCACATGATTTTGATCTTACCATATTGCATTGAGCCCAAAATGCATATTTTTCCCCACATTTTAACATCTTTGAAATTGGGATGCATTTTAAGATTGGCTTGTCATAATTTAATTGGCACTATTTTTTTCTTATTGTTACATTAAAATATTGGTGGGTGGGGTCAGATCAGAAGAAACAAAAATGACCATGTTGAATGCATAGCTAAAGATGCAGACTTAATACAGTGCCACTGAAACACTTGAGATGCTTATCAGAGAATCCTGGTAGTACACATCATTATCCTAACAGTGTTTCACTTTATCCTCTAGGAGATACAGTAGGATTTCTGTTAGACTTGAATGAAAAGCAAATGATCTTCTTTTTAAATGGCAACCAGCTGCCTCCTGAAAAGCAAGTCTTTTCATCTACTGTGTAAGTAGCTCTTCTCAGTCAAAAATTTGAGTAGATGCATGGAATGCCCTTTTCTCTAGGAAAAAAAAGTCTTTGTCCATTTATGTACGTAATTGTGATGAGAAATTGATTAATTTCAAGTGATTGGGAACCCATTTGATCAGACCTAAAACTATCCCGAGGTTTGATACAGGAAGATAAGGCACAATATTCTCTGGTCACAGACCTGTGTGGGTTATAAACACAATCTGTCACTCTTCCTTTCTGCCAGGGTAGGACTGACTCACCCTGCCTTTCTGAAAACTGTTCTGTCTATTAACTCTATTTTGATTGTTATTAATTCTGTTGGCCTCTGTACTCGTTTTATTTGTAGATCTGGATTTTTTGCTGCAGCTAGTTTCATGTCATATCAACAATGTGAGTTCAATTTTGGAGCAAAACCATTCAAATACCCACCATCTATGAAATTTAGCACTTTTAATGACTACGCCTTCCTAACAGCTGAAGAAAAAATCATTTTGCCAAGGTAAGGGATCTGCCCAGGCTATCTCCAGACTTTCACATGAATCTTAGGAGAAATTAAACAATTAATAATCAAGTTTAAAAGAACATAACCAATACATTTTGAATTAAATTACAATACCTAAGTAAAAGGATGACTTTTCAGGAAATATAAATTACTAAGATAGATCCCAGAAGAGATATACACAAACCAATTATTGTGTATATCTGTCCCTAGAAAGCACTAGACCCAGGTGATTTCACAGGGGATCTCTACCAAATCTTTAGGTAACAGATAACCTTATTGTTATTTAAAATGTTACCAAACCCAGAAAGAAGGAACACTTTCAAATTTTTTTTGTAAGATAAATAAGATTGGTATAAAAATCAGAAAAATATGACACACACAAAGAAGCTGCAAACTAACTTCACTTGAATGTCAGTGTCAAAGTCCTAAATATTAGGAAATCTGGTGCACCTTTTTAACAGACTCGGCTTTATTGAAACAGACTTTTTATATGGTTTTAGCTGTGTGGCAAAGATGACAACACTGTTCCACAACCATCAGTGAATACCATCTTGCATAAAATTTCACAACCCTTATTTGACAAAAACTGTGTTTGGCATTAATTTATCAGATGAATGCCTGCTTTGCTTCCTTGTGAGATGAATGTAGTCTATTCCTTAGGCTGGGGAAAGACTCCAGCTGCTTCCTGGTAATTACTTCAAGTTGAAACTTGTTTCACAATGTGAGCTAAAGTTTATCATTTTAAACAGAGCAGCTGCCTGTTTAAAGGGTATTCCTGTTACTAATACCACATGTCTTATATCAGTAAGAGAGTCTCTCTCAACAGGCAAGGCCAGCATACTGGCCATGACATAGCTAATGTTGGACTGTTATGCCCCGAAGGTATCTGTAGCATAATCCTAGCTCTTGTTTTGGCTCAAAAAGCAGATCTGCAAGCAGTGCTCTGGGCTGTGCTTCACCTTGGACTCACTGTCTCAGTGTTTCAATAGTTTCCAGATGAAATAGAAAATGGCATGATGATGGTAGCATTGTCTGCAGCAGCAGAGCCTCGGTAATAGCCCAAGAACGTAAGGGTTGTGTATGTTCCTGCTCAGGATTCTGAGGTTAATTCCTAAAACTTTTCTTTTCTTTTTTTTTTTTTTTTTTTTTGAGACGGAGTCTCGCTCTGCCGCCCAGGCTGGAGTGCAGTGGCCGGATCTCAGCTCGCTGCAAGCTCCGCCTCCCGGGTTCACGCCATTCTCCTGCCTCAGCCTCCCGAGTAGCTGGGACTACAGGCGCCCGCCACCTCGCCCGGCTAGTTTTTTGTATTTTTAAAGTAGAGACAGGGTTTCACCGTGTCAGCCAGGATGGTCTCGATCTCCTGACCTCGTGATCCGCCCGTCTCAGCCTCCCAAAGTGCTGGGATTACAGGCTTGAGCCACCGCGCCCGGCCCTAAAACTTTTCATTCAGCCTCATCCTTGGTGCCTGACAGAGATTCTGAACTTTAAATTCCTATTGGCCAAAGTCTGAGGGGACATCTCTCCCTAATCTATCATACCCCATTCTTTTTCATCTAGCCTGCCTTTTCCTTGGATGAGGCCCACAAATAAGTCTTCTCACATATACCCTGAAAGGGACAGTTGATCCATCTAAGTTCCCCTGGGGACTGGCCATAGTTAAAATGCTTCAGCATTTAGTTAACTGCTCCTGCAGAATCAAACCTTCCAAAACTCAGATGGCAATGGGCATCAACTGTCAGAAAGTCTCATTTTATGGACAGCTTATACACACTCTCTTGGTAACCATGTATATAAATTTGGTACTCAAAGTTCATCTTGAATAAGAACAGCTGAATTTCAAGCTAGGTCCATCCTGTGCTGTCTTTAGACTGTTTTCTCTGATAGTAACAAGAAGATAGAGTTGTCAAGAGCCTAATTGAGTGGCCACCTTAGTGCCAACCTCCTTCTTGCACCTTGCTGCCCTTAACATTCCAGTTGTGCTTACTTATAAATTGTGGCATTAAATATGAACTTACTTAAGACCATTTTCTATACCATTAATATTTTCATCCTGTGTTCCAAAAATGTATATTCAGTGATACTTTATATTCATTGGAATATTACTCCTTTCTGGCATCAGGGTAGGAGATCATGGCCCTATTACTACCAACTGGGATTTTATAAATTGTTCTATGTTGTATATACTCTCTGTCTCTAATTGTTCTTCCATTCATTCTTTTTTTCTTTAACCTTTTTATTATGGAAAATTTCAAATACGTAAGAAAAAAATAATAGTACGGTGAAGCACCACATACCCACTCTCAGCTACAAGTCACCCACTCACAGCCGCTGCTTCTCCTACAGTCTTCTCTCATCTCTGTTTTTTTATTTTTATTTTTATTTTTTTGAGACACGGTCTCATTCTGTTGCCCAGGAGTGTGGTGGCACGATCTCAGGTCATTGCAACCTCCATCTCCCAGGCTTAAGCGATCCTCCCACCTCAGCCTCCTGAGTAGCTGGGACTACAGGCATGCCAACGCACCTGGCTAATTTTTGTATTATTTGTAGAGACTGGGTTTTGCCATGTTGCCCAGGCTGGTCTCGAACTCTTGGGTTCAAGCCATCTGCCTGCCTCGGCCTCCTAAAGTGCTGGGATTACAGGCGTGAGCCACTGTGCCCGGCCCCTCATCTGTTAATAACTACTTTATCATCCCTGTTTCCCTGGCCATAACCGTAGCCTGGGAGATGGAGGTTGCAGTGACCTGAGATTGTGCCACCACACTCCTGGGCAACAGAGTGAGACTCTGTCTCAAAAAAAAAACAAAAATAAAAATAAAAAAACAGATGAGAGAAGACTGTAGAAGACCTTACTTTCTGCTATACCCACATTCAATCCCTCAGCAAATCCGGAAGGCTGTGCCTTCAGAATATATCCCAAATCCAACTACTCATCACCCTCACTGCTGCTATCATGGTCCAAGCCTCCACCATTTCCTACCTGTATTATTTTTGTCTTGCCTTCGACCTTGTTCCTCCCCAGAACCCCTTCAGTCTATCCAACACAGCCTCCAGAATGATTTGTTACAGCGTAAGTCAGATCGCACACTTCTCTGCTCAAAAGACATCAGTGGGTGGCTTCCTATTCACTGAAGGGAAGAGCCAGAACCTTTCCGGTGACCTCCCAGGCCCTGTACAATTTGTCCTCTCCCTTCCCCATGTTACTTTTCTGACCTCTTTCCTACCCTCTCCCATTTTCTCATGCTCCTTCAGTCACCCTGGCCTCCTTGCTGCTCCTGAAACACACCAGGCCTATGATAGCTTTAGGGCACTTGCTGTACCTGCTACCCAAAATGGTTTCTCAAAACAACCACAGAACTCACTTCCTGACTCTCTTTACCTCTTCACTTAAATATTACCTTAGTGAGACCTTTCCTGGCTGCCGTATTTAAAATTGTTTTAATAACTCCCCACCTCTGATGTGTACACTCCTTGTCCTTCCCATTTTCTCTTTCTTCATAGTATTTATCAACATTTAGCACTGTATTTTACTTATCTTGTTTATTTCTGTCTTCCCCCACTGGAGCATAAGCTCTCCAAAGGCAGGGATACTTTTTTAGTCCTCTGTTCACTGCTGAATCTCTAGGGTTTGGAACCGTGCCTGGCACACAGTAAGCCCATAAGTGAACTGAATAAATGCTTCATACTTCTGTTGCCTATCTATTAGGGCTGTACCTTTAGCAGAACAGTTTTGCCTGTCTGCTTCCATTCCACGCTGAGTGAAAGTATAATGGAAGGGTTCTAACTTGAGGTGTTTGGACTTGCAGGGAGTCTAAAATGGACTGTTATAAACCCCTTGAAATTGTATAAAAACTTGTATATGTGTGTTTTTCTTGAGAAAGGCTCTATGCTTGTCAGCTGACTCTCACATATGTGACTTAAAAGGTTGAAATTTGCTGGTAACATAAAAAGAGCACTGGACTTAGAACTAAAGAATTTGAATTTGATTCCCGACTACATACTTTATATAAGTCATTTCCTTGAACTTTGTCTATAAAATGGAAATGGTTATACCTCCTTCATTCCCTACTTTAGAAAATGATTATAGGATTGAAAGGAGATAGCATGTATGAAAACGTTACTGAACAAAGTTTAAGGAATACATCTCACAGGTGCAGAGCATTTTCAAAGCATTTCATATGCATCACTGCTAATAGGCCCCCTGTTGACAAAATGCATTTCAAATTGCTTTTTCTACTCAGGCACAGACGTCTTGCTCTGTTGAAGCAAGTCAGTATCCGAGAAAACTGCTGTTCCCTTTGTTGTGATGAGGTAGCAGATACACAATTGAAGCCATGTGGACACAGGTAAGAGGATTTGTTTGGTTGTTTCCTCTTTTGTACATTAGGCAAAGTTTCATGCTGTTCTTGAATTGCTAGTTCCATAGCTGGGCGAGGGCAGGTTTTTTTGAGATGGAGTCTCGCTCTGTCGTCCATGCTGGAGTACAGTGGCACGATCTCAGCTCACTGCAACCTCTGCCTCCCGGGCTCATGCAATTCTTCTGCCTCAGCCTCCCAAGTAGCTTGGATTACAGGCGCATGCCACCAGGCCCAGTTAATTTTTGTATTTTTAGTAGAGCCGGGGTTTCACCATGTTGGCCAGGCTGGTCTCGAACTCCTGACCTAAAGTGATCCACCTGCCTCGGCCTCCCAAAAGTGCTGGGATTACAGGCATGAGTCACCACACCCGGCCTACAATATAGAAATATTTAATATAATTACTCAAATAGGCCAGAGGCAGGAGGGGCAGTTGTCACTTTCTTCAAGAATGCTGAGAAAGCATTTGTTAAAATTCGATATCCATTCCTAATGGATGAAATATTACAAAACAGAAATGAATGGAGGGACGAAAACAATATAAAAGAGGAGTGGATGGATACTTCCGTAACAATATAAAAAACACATCTATTTCAGCCAAATGCTAGCATCTTTTTATTTTTTTATTTTTATTTTTTATTTATTTTTATTTTTATTTTTTGAAATGGAGTCTTGCTCTGTCGCCCAGGCTTGAGTGCAGTGGCGCAGTCTCTGCTCACTGCAACCTTCACCTCCCAGGCTCAAGCGATTTCTCCTGCCTCAGCCTCCCAAGTAGCTGGGATTACAGGCGCCCACCACCACACCCAGCTAATGTTTGTGTGTTCAGTAGAGACGGGGTTTCACCAGCTAGCATCTTTTTAATGGTGACACGTGGGAAGCATTTCAAGAGATGTTGGGAACAAGATAAGGATGCCTACTGTCACCACTATGACTTACAAAATACACAAAATTCAGTCGTTTTTCTAGCTATATGTATAAATAGCAGCCAATTAGAACATATAATTGGAGATCCCTTTTACAATGGTTAAAAAAAAAAGGCTAAGAATATATAGCAAGAAATATGTAGAGCGTATATGAAGAAAACTTTTAAATTACCAAAGAGTATAATAGAAGACTTAAATAAATGAGTCCTTTCTTGGATAGGAGGACCTCTCAGTATTGTAATGGTGACAGTTTTCTCTAAACTCTAAGTTTAATTTGGTCAACGTAAAAAGAGCAACATGATTTTTTTCTGGAACTTGACATGCTGATTTGAAAGTGTAAAGCAAGAAAATTCTGAAAGTTACGGAGATGACAGCCATACCACATCTTAAAATACATTAAAATAAATGTTAGTAGTTTGGTCCCATTACTATTATGACAGGAATGGCAGAATAATGGAATATAATAAAAGCCCAGAAATAGAACTAAAAATGAAAATTTACCATATGACAAAGGCATTGTGTCAAAACTGTGGTAAAAGATGGACTGTTTGGTAAATGATTCTGGGATAAATGGCTTTCTGGGGAGAAATATTATATCCCTACCTATATGTACACATCTGTATATATATGCTGTGCACGTATAGAGTGTCTGAAAGAATGCATATGAACTTTTTACTTGTTCCTCAGACTAAGACAATTGAGGATCAGAAATGTAAAATTTACTTTTTATTTACATATTCATTTTTTTAAACCATATATAATTATTAACCCTTTCAATGAACAAACTTGTTAACATTTTAGATTTAGTTGGCAGGCAGCTGGAGTTTGACCTTTTGAAGCATTAAATTGACTGGCTTTTCTGTGTTTCTCCCCAGTGACCTGTGCATGGATTGTGCCTTGCAGCTGGAGACCTGCCCATTGTGTCGTAAAGAAATAGTATCTAGAATCAGACAGATTTCTCATATTTCATGACACATGTGAAGAGGCATCGTGGACTTTTTTCTACTCAATTCCAGCCAATGTTGAAAAGAAAAAGAAAAAAAACTCTCTAATCAGTTGTACACATACTGAAACTTATAGCCATGGCCAGATTTTATGCTAAAAATGGTAGTTTGTCAAAGACAAAATTCTCTTAGAATCTAATCCAACTTGCCAGCCCTGAAAAAATCCCTTTAAGGCCACGGAAAGCTGAATGCTAGCAGCCAGGCCTGTGGTACTTCCATGAAAAACTATAGGAGACAGTGCCCTCCCAAGTACTGAAATCACACTGGAATCCTCCATGTTGGGTTCATTTGATTGTTTAACACAGGACGTGTTGTGTCATTCTGAAGTTTTTATTTGGGGCAGAAGTCTTTATGGAGATGTAAATGACAGCATTTCTGGGTTACGCATAACTTCTCACTGGTTGGAGAGACACCGGTGCGTTAAGCATGGATATTGCATTGCAAGACTTGAATCTATAAACATTAGAATCACACAGTCAGTACTACAAGCAAAACAGAGAACCTGAAAGAAGGTGCACAGACTGTAAGAAAAAACCCAAGTTTGTGATATTTCAGTGATTCCAAAGAACATTCTAGGTTTTTTGTTGTTTTTTTGTTTTTTGGGTTTTTTTTTTTACTGCAGAAAATTGGTGGTATTTTCATATTCATAGTGTTCCTATCCAATTTCAGTACCCACATTTTATGAGGAAAAAATGTTTTACCAATGCAGGAGGAATTCTTAAATTAGCTGTAATGTTAGGTTGGAGAAAATTTGGTATTTAGGGTATTTTTGAGGTACCATCAAATCAGATTTCTGTTTTTTTGTTAAAAAATTTTTTTTAATCAGTATTGTTTTTACAAGTAATATACTTTGAAACTCTTGAACTAATAGTCTCACAAACTCTAGAGGACAGTCTGAGAACACGTATTTCTATTGTTCTAAATAAATACATGTTTTTGAATAGTAAGTTCAATCATGAATTATTGACTATGTCTTCTCAAAAGTGTTAATCCCTCTCAGGGTCTCTGGTGAAGACCTTCAAGAGTTTGGTTTTTTCTCCCAGGAAATTGGAAGGTAGAATTGTAAATTCATAGAACTTCTTTTATAATGGTGTACCTCTGCAGCTGCCTTTCAATTTATGCCAAGTCCTTACAGAGTTTATACTTGAATAGTAAATATGTCTTCTGAGTTTTACAGTGTCTTAAACTCAATGCACATTTTTTTTTTCTTCTTTTTCCACCCCTTCTTGTTTATAGTTCATTATACCTGTCCTATTACAGAGCTGATTTCCTTCCTGGCTGTACATGTTGGGGTGCTGGATTTTTTCCCATGTCTTTAGTCTTCCATAAATCCAAACAAATATATATATATATATAAATATATATGTAGATACATGTTCTCTTCTTTAGCTTGTGGTGAATACAGTAATTTGCATTGAAGAATAAAACATCTGTTGCCTTTTTTGACTAAGATTTCACAACTTTCATTGGTATATACTGCTAAGGTTCCAAGACATTATACTCTCAGACTTTAAGGGCTACTTTTGGGAGTAGGAGAGAATCAAGTATTAGAATTAAGAATAAGGCTAATCACTTACTTATCCAGCAGATTGTTATTGAGCACCTAATATGTGCTGGGCACTGTGCCTATGTGGCATACAAAATACCTGTTTGTAGAGCTTATGTCTAATAAGCTTGTCTAATTATTGTCTATTATTATGTCTAATAATAACTTGGAAGTGGTCCAGCTGAGACTAAAGGTAGTCTGTACATTTAGTGGAGAGAGGGAAAAATAGATGGAATTAATAGATAATTTGCCAGGCAAAGGAAAGCAGGAGCCTAACAGCTTTCTAAAAATCTACCCTTGAAGTTTGTTCCTAAGGTGGGGAGAAGACAATGTATTTGTGTTTATTGTAACAAATTTTTAGTGGAAAAGAATAGGGTCCTAGAGAGAATGAGGGGGAACTAATTTAGATGGTGGTGGGAGTGTCAGAAGAAACCTCACTGAGGAAGTAACATTAGTGAAACTTAAAGGAGGAAGTAGGACATAGCCTGGCAGAAACTGAGGACTAGCTTCTAGGACTGGGTAGCTAGGCGAACACAACATTACAGGCAAAGGCACTAACTGAGGAAGAACGGGTCTCAGTGGGTTTGGGGATCAGATGGAAGGCCCCTGTGACTAGAAAAATAGGAAGCAAGTAGATAGAGTAGCTGATGCTACAGTGTTGAGTAGGTAATGCTACAGGCCAGGGAACTGCTCATGAAGGCTATGTGAAGGGTTTTCTGTTTTATACTAAGTGCAGTAGAAAGCAAAGGTGTTTAAGCATGGAAGTGCCTTGATAATTCTAACAGATGGCTCTGGCTTCTATTTGGAGAATGAAATGGAGGAGTGGGGTGAGCTGGGGGTAAAGGATAAGCAAAAAATGTAAATAGACCAGTAAAGAAACGTGTGGTCCAGCTGAAACTAAAGGTAGTCTGTACATTTAGTGGAGAGAGGGAAAAATAGATGGAATAAATAGATAATTTGCCAGGCAAAGGAATGAAGGGGTCTAACAGCTTTCTAAAAATCTACCCTTGAACTTTGTTCCTAAGGTGGTTTACTTTTCCTATTCTTAACTTCTAGATCATAAAAGGGCTTCAATATGAAATCGATCAAATCATCCAGGATGGAAGCTAAGTTGTAAACTTGGAGCCACCTCCAAGGGAAAGACAGGAATTCCATATCAAAGAAAAAACTAGGGGTTAGCAAGCTATGTGGAAGAGTAAAATCGTACATCCATATTCTGAACTGAATGTAAGCATTTAAGAGAAAAGCTAGACTTTTACTACTGATAAATGGTTACCAGGGAGAAAAAAAATTATGGTATTTTGTCAGGTGATTCATTGGGGAAATCCAGCATTTCAGCCAAAAAAAATTGTAATGAATTAGCCCCTTTTAAAAATGACATAGAGCAGAAGTCATGGTGCCATTTGCAGAGTGCCAGGAAACAATGATTCACAAAACTGACACAATTTCACTAGCAGAAAATGACTTTCACACAAGTTTCAACCATCTTGAATGTGTATCCACGAAAAACCAACTAAGATCAGGTCTTTCCAAGATTGCCCATCATTTACCTTTTGCTATTCACTCAGAAGAATTCCTAGTGCCAACCCCCAATCAAAGGATTTAAAAAATGAGTATTAATGGAAAAACATTTAGTATATTCAAGTCAACTTTTAATTTTGCTACAAGTGGAAAAAGACCATTCTGTATTCAGGAGAAAACATGTTCTGATTTCCAAGAATATGGTTTAACAACCCAGGGATTAGGGGCTATACAGCACGATGGTTGAAATAGGCCTTTTGGGTGGGACTGGACCCAGGTCCCACTAATGCTTGGTTTCCCAGACTGTAAAATGGAGATACTCATACCAGTTTTTTGTTTTTACGGGGTTTCAGATATTTCAAAAGGAGACAATGTATTTATAAATGTTTAGCACACTATCTGATACATCCCTGAGTGGGTACATTTTATCTTTATCCCCATTTGTTCCTAGAGTCAATAAGGGTGGTGAAATGGATTAAAAGATGGCCACAAATTATTTGACATCCCTCCCGTCAAGAAATGAGGTTTATGTCCGCTGTCCTTAAATTTGGGTGGCTCTGTGTCTGCTTTATCAGTGGAACACAGTGGAAGGGATACTGTGCCAGTTTCCAGTACCAGGCCTTTAAGTGACTGCCAGCTTCCATTTCTGTGTCTCTTGAAACACTTGCTCTTAGACCCAGCACCATGGTGTGAGAAAACCCAAGAATCCCCTGAATCCTATACATGGGGAGGAACTTGGACCCCCAGCCCCTGGCCCCAGTTCTCTGGCCAATGTCCACAACTGAGAGCCAAGAGCCAACACTAATTTGCCAGCCACATGAGTAAACTCCTTGGAGGGAGCTCCTCTAGTCCATTCCAGCTGCCCCAGCCGACACCAACTGGAATAGAGACTAGTGGCCCTGCCAAGCCCTGCCCAAATTACAGATTAGTGAGCAAAATGGTTATTTTAAGCCACTAAATTTTCAGGTTGGTTTGTAACAGCAATAGATAACCAGAACAGATTAAATCAAGGTGTGTTCCTCCTCCACTCCATCAATGACTTAGGAAGGGTAGGCAAATTCATTTTGTCCAGAAATGTGTGGTATATAAAGGTCATAAAGAAATTATCTGAGTTTGCTGTGAGCTGTGTGACCAGGGCTTGACTAAACTCAGTCCAGTAATTCAGCAAACCTTTTAAAATGCCTATCTTCCACTTGGTGCTAAACAGAGTAACTCATAATTGATGTCACCTGACCGGGTGTGGTGGCTGACGCCTATAATCCCAACACTTTGGGAGGCCGAGGTGGGCAGACCACCTGAGGTCAGGAGTTCAAGTCCACACTGGCCAACATGGTGAAGCCCCGTCTCTACTAAAAATACAAAAATTAGCCGGGCGTGGTGGTGCACGCCTGTAAGTCCAGCTACTCGGGAGGCTGAGGCAGAGGTTGCAGTGAGCCAAGTCTGCGCCACTGCATTCCAGCCTGGGCGACACAGCAAGACTCCGTCTCAGAAAATGAAATAAATAGGCCGAGCACAGTGGCTCACGCCTGTAATCTCAGGACTTTGGGAGGCCGAGGCGGGCGGATGACCTGAGGTCAGGAGTTCAAGACCAGCCTGACCAACATGGAGAAACCCCGTCTCTACTAAAAATACAAAAAAAAATTAGACTGGCATGGTGGCGCATGCCTGTAATCCCAGTTACACCGGAGGCTGAGGCAGGATAATCCCTTGAACCCGGGAGGCAGAGGTTGTGTTGAGCCGAGATTGCGCCATTGCACTCCAGCCTGGGCAACAAGAGTGAAACTCCGTCTCAAAAAATAAATTAGTAATAATTGATGTCACCTTGGTCACAGCTGTCACACCCAATTGTGTCTTTGTAACCATCTTTGTTACAGATCCCACGGATATCTATTTTACGTCCATTCAAAGATGCCTGCTAGGCCAAGCCTGGTGGCTCACACCTGTAATCCTAGCCCTTTGGGAGGACAAGGTGGGTGCATCACCTGAGGTCAGGAGTTCGAGACCAGCCTGGCCAACATGGTGAAACCCTGTCTCTGCTAAAAATACAAAAATAGCCGGGCGCGGTGGCGGATACTTGTAATCCCAGGTACTTAGGCTGAGGCACGAGAATCGCTTGAACCTGAGAGGCGGAGGTTGTAGCCAGCCGAGATCATGCCACTGCACTCCACCCTGGGCGACAGAACAAGACTCCGTCTCAAAAAAATAAAAATAAAAAATGTCTGCTAACCCATTCTGACTGGCCACCTGACCCTCAGTTCATACCTTAAATCCCTCTAGTTCCTCTAGTCATATACTGCACTTTGGCCAAAAGGTATTATGCAATTAAAGAGACACAATGCTTAGCTGTCCAATCAAGATAAATCAGCTCAAACGAATCCTTTGTTTCAAAGTTTGGCAGTTTTGCAGAGGCCTTTTCCTGAAAAGTATATGATTCCTGATTGCGTGGCTCAAAACAGTTCTTCGACTCTCATCTTGTATAATTAGTCAAGAAACCAGTTACTGCCGAGTAAGCTTTATAATGCGAAGATTATAATGCAAATTACAAGGCATCTACTTCTTGCGATGGCGCTTTCCTTCCACGAGGGGTAGGAATTGTCTTGAAATCAGACGTCAGCATCACCTGGTTCAGGGATAAAGGACGGGCTCTCCAGCGACTTGGCAACTTACTAGCGCTCTTCAAAAGCGCCTTAAACTACTTAATTTTCCACACTCTGGGAGGGGCGATTTATTCTCGAGTTGCGAGCGAGGAAATTCAGGCTCGTGGCTTCGTTTCCTTTATCCGTAAAATGGGGGCGACTTAAGACTGAGTCGCCAAGCAACGCGGCCTAGGCGAGGCCTAGCATCCCTCCGCATTCCTTTCCGGGACTTCCTCTCCCTGTCTTGCCCCGCCCCGGCATCGGTGACGCGCGCCTGTGATTGGCTGCCGGCCCGCCGTGAGGCAGCGGAAGGGGTTGCAGTGGCCATGGTAACAGGAGGTGGGGCGGCAGTCACCTAGGCCTGGACCTGCGGCGTCGGCTGCGCGCGCAGAGGGCCCGGGGGGCGTAAAGGCCGGGCGGACGAGTGGACGCTGCGGGTATCCAAGGCGGGGCCTGGCGCGCAGGCGCTGACCCAACCTGGCAGTGAGGTGGCCGCGGCCTTGGCTGAGAGGCGTTAACCTCGCTGGCCGCCGCGCCCTGCATGCGAGTTGGGCCGCGGGCGCGGCAGGAGCCTACTCGGGGCGGCGGCGATGGACGCCTTAGAAGAAGAGAGCTTTGCGCTGTCTTTGTGAGTAGCTCCGCCAGGGGGCAGGTGACTTGGGGACGGGGACAGCGGGCGTTTGTCCGGACCTGACCCTATAAAACAGGTGTCCTTAGGGGCGGGGCAGGGTGGGGGCCGCCAAGGCGCCGTCCCAGCCCCAGGCCTTCGTTTTGTAGAGTACTAAGGCCGCAGGTTTCAGGCCCCGGAGGACAGGAGTGCGAGGCGGGTGTCACCGTTGATCAGCACCTCCATCACAATCCCCAGCCGCCAACCCTCAGCTGTCAGCAAAGCCTGGCGGGGTTGAGCTGCGGAGGCCCTGCCCCGCGCCCGAGGCCCCTCCACGCCTCCCTGGCCCCCGCCTCCCGGACTCCTGACCAAATGACCCCTCTGGCAGGTGTTTCACCCGTGCCGGGTTCATGCTCACAAGCAGACAGGTATGGGGTGATAGCGAAAAGCCTGGAGAACCAGTTTTTATTAAAGTGGAGTCATGACATTGAACGTTCATGTCACAAACGTGCCGAGTGTGTTTTCTTCTGTTTGGACTTACTAGATTAGACAGTCATTCTTACATTGTTGAAGATGGGTGATGGGAAGTTCGTTTTGCTACTCTTTTTTTCTCTTGTGCATGTTTGAAAACGTCCATACTAAAAACATTTTTTTAATGCATTATTTGAAATAGCACCTAATCCAGGCATGTTTTTCAGCTCCTCCGCCTCTGATGCAGAATTTGATGCTGTGGTTGGATATTTAGAGGACATTATCATGGGTAAGCTTTTAAGATACTGTTTTTAAGGACTTGCTTGCTTCTTCTTTAAGGACATTGAAATCAATTTGGAGAGTTAATTTTAAAAAGAGAAAACATCAAGCTGCCTGCAATTTTTAATGTAGCACAATGTAATACTTAAGTAAAGGCTTACTGCAGTTTGTCTTAGAAACAAACGGCCCAGTACTCCTGAAAACATCTAATAAGCATAGATTCAGAGGCCTGGAAGGGACTGACTCAGGTAATGGGGCCCCAGGAGTGTGGAGTTCTTCACAAAACTATAGGAAATAATGATCTACTCTATTTCTTATGTAGGGTAAGAGCAATTTCATTTTTAGATAGTTTTGAGTTTTAACATTTTCATGCCACAAAACACGTAAAACCAGGCCAGGTGTGGTGGCTCACGCCTGTAATCCCAGGACTTTGGGAGGCCGAGGCAGACGGATCACGAGGTCAGGAGATCAAGACCATTCTGGCTAACACGGTGAAACCCCGTCTCTACTAAAAATACAAAAAAATTAGCCAGGCGTGGTGGCGGGCGCCTGTAGTCCCAGCTGCTCAGGAGGCTGAGGCAGGAGAACGTGAACCTGGGAGGTGGAGCTTGCAGTAAGCCGAGATCGCGCCACTGCATTCCAGCATGGGCGACAGAGCGAGACTCCGTCTCAAAAAAAGAAAAAAAGATACATAAAACCATAACCACAAGCACACATGGCCATAAAGAAAACAAAGTGTTAAGCTTCAGCTGGTTCTATATTTTCCTAGGTTTTGAGTTCCTACTTGTGGATGTATTTGGGCATCCATGAAACCTGCTAAGTAACAGACAAGCAGTAACAGTCCCCAGAGGTTTAAGACAAGTATGTAGGAGGGGAAAACTTACATTTGAGAAATTCTGTTGACTTTTAAGTTTTATGAGAATTAGGAAAAGAACACTGTTATTTGGTGGTGTTGACTGTATGGCTTAATCCATTTAGTATGAAAATTACTGACCAGGCCGGGCATGGTGGCTCATGCCTGTAATCCCAGCACTTGGGGAGGTCAAGGCAGGTGGATCACAAGGTCAGGAGATGGAGACCACGGTGAAACCCCGTCTCTACTAAAAATAGCAAAAATTAGCCGGGCCCGGTGGCGGGTGCCTGTAGTCCCAGCTGCTGGGGAGGCTGAGGCAGGAGAATGGCGTGAACGCGGGCGGTGGAGCTTGCAGTGAGCAGAGATTGCACCACTGCACTCCAGCCTGGGCGACAGAGCGAGACTCCGTCTCAAAAAAAAAAAAAAAAGAAAGAAAATTACTGACCAATGTTTTATACCTTCAGGTATAAAGGTTCATGCCCTTAACTCCTGAATATAGATGTTTCATCATTAAGTTCATTTCCCATGTGGATTTGGGGATTTCTGGGGAATACTGAAGAATCCATTCAGTTATCTTGCCTATTATACCCTATATGCTATGGGAAAATGAGCCTTCTGTGAGCCTACAGTATTTATCCCAAGGTCTAGGTCCTTTCTGAAACTTTCCTTTTATTTTTAGAAATAATCTATTCAGTTGTTAAGATTCCTTATTCCGGGCTGGGTACAGTGGCACACACCTGTAATCCCAACACTTTGGGAGGCCAAAGCAGGTGGATTGCTTGAGTCTAGGAGTTCGAGACCAGCCTAGGCACCATAGGGAGACCCTGTCTCAATTTAAAAAAAAAAAAAAAAAAGATTCCCTCTTCCCTATCATTTATTAAGTGTTCACTATGAACTAATCTATTTATATGAATTCTCATCTAAATTCCACTTCCAATCCTATATGATAACTACTATAAACCATTCTTATTTTCCAGATAAATGAGAAGTTTATATGGGGTTTAGAGAAATTAAGTAACTTACCCAAGGTCACACAATTAGTAAGTAGCTGAGATGCGATTCGAACCCAGACAGGCTAGCCTCTTTCAGACTCCATACTTCTAATCACTACAATGTTTCCACAATTGCTCCTAAAGTTATATCAAAATAAGAGAGAACCAATCCATTCCCTTTCAGAAAAGTAATGTGAGGGAGTTCCCAAGCCACCCCGTGTGGATGTGGTTAAAATGGACTGAAGGATGGTGATGATCACTGCACAACAATGTGAACATACTTAAAGCCACTGAGCTGTGTGCTTCAACATTAAAATGATTTTTAAAAAAATGATTTAAAAAAAACAATTTAAAAAGAAAACAGGGCTGGGCGCGGTGGCTCACACCTGTAATCCCAGCACTTTGGGAGGCCAAGGCAGGCAGCTCACCTGAGGTCAGGAGTTCGAGACCAGCCTGGCCAACATGATGAAACCCTGTGTCTACTAAAAATACAAAATTAGCCCAGCGAGGTGGCACACGCCTGTAATCCCAGCTACTCAGGAGGCTAAGGCAATAGAATCTCTTGACCCCTGGAGGTAGAGGTTGCAGCGAACCAAGATTGCACAATTGCACTCCAGCCTGGGCAACAAGAGTGAAACTCCAGCTCAAAGAAAAAAAAAGAAAGAAAAAGAAAACAGGATTGGTCTATTTCAACATCAGGGTCCCATTTAATACCCTCTTAAAACATCAGCTTTCCTTCCAGAGACTGACCATTGAGAAAGTAGTACTGCTGACATAGATCCTGCCTACTTATAAATCATAATGGTTGGTAATCTCCATTAAAAAGAATAAATTTTCCCCATTGTGGTTCAGATGACGAGTTCCAGTTATTACAGAGAAATTTCATGGACAAGTACTACCTGGAGTTTGAAGACACAGAAGAGAATAAACTCACCTACACACCTATTTTTAATGAATACGTAAGTAGATTTTTATGTCTCCTACCAGGAGGTCAGAGTTTTAAAAATTTAAATTTAGAATCAAAAGACATTGAAATTTGCTGCTTTTTAAAATATGCCACCAGTACACTGCCAGGAATCCTCATTAGAATCTGGTTTAAGTTCATTTTCCTCTGCACAGCCTTTGGGGCTATTTTCCAAAAGGCTTTCAGGCAAATATTTGATTAGCTCATCAGCTTCATATTTAAAAGAAGTTTGAGGCCGGGCGTGGTGGCTCAAGCCTGTAATCCCAGCACTTTGGGAGGCCGAGACGGGCAGATCACGAGGTCAGGAGATCGAGACCATCCTGGCTAACACGGTGAAACCCCGTCTCTACTAAAAAATACAAAAAACTAGCCGGGCGAGGTGGCAGGTGCCTGTAGTCCCGGCTACTCGGGAGGCTGAGGCAGGAGAATGGCGTAAACCCAGGAGGCAGAGCTTGCAGTGAGCTGAGATCCGGCCATTGCACTCCAGCCTGGGCAGCACAGCGACACTCCGTCTCAAAAAAAAAAAAAAGTTTGACCTGGGCTTGGTAGCACACCTGTAGTGCCAGCTATTTGGGAGGCTGAGGTGGAAGAATCACTTGCGCTCAGGAGTTTGAGACCAGCCTGGGCAACAAAGTAAGACCTCTTTATCTAAAAAAATAATATAATAAATATAATAAATGAAGTTTGGCTTATCATAGTCCTGCTTTCAATCACAGTACATGAGTTTTTCATACCTTGCATTTGCATGCTTTTGACAAACCTTTCTGCTTTCACATACTCTTTCTTTCTTCTATATAATCCAGTCATATATGCAAGACTATTAAATAAAAGTGAAAACTGAGACCAAGATCACTAACTATTTGGTGGAAAAACCAAGACTGGAACCCAGGAACCTCAGCTCGTCACCCTTGGGTCTCTACACTTTACCCTGAGGCTTCTTGCAGCCCTCTGGGATTCTGTCATCTAAGAATCCATTTCAGCCTCCAAGACTTTCTTTTCTTTTTTTTTTTTTTTTTTTTTGAGACGGAGTCTCGCTTAGTCGCCCAGGCTGAGGTGCAGTGGCCGGATCTCAGCTCACTGCAAGCTCCGCCTCCCGGGTTCACGCCGTTCTCCTGCCTCAGCCTCCCGTGTAGCTGGGACTACAGGCGCCCGCCACCACGCCCGGCTAAGTTTTGTATTTTTAGTAGAGACGGGGTTTCACTGTGTTAGCCAGGATGGTCTCAATCTCCTGACCTCGTGATCCGCCCATCTCGGCCTCCCAAAGTGCTGGGATTACAGGCGTGAGCCACCGCGCCCGCCCGACTTTATTTTCTTAACACAGAAGCATGACATAAACAAACCTGCCCAGAAGGAACCTGTGACTGCCTCCATGTCCATATGTTCTGTTTACACAGATGCCCTCTACCCAGGAGGCAAAGCCTCCATTTATTGCATCCTGCACTGGGTTGTGGGTGTGGGCACTGTGCTACTCACTGTCTCCACCTGTGTCAGAGCATTCACCCTGCTACAGCATCATTATCAGGTAATGCTTCTCTTCCACACCAGGCTGAGTTCTTCTCCAGGACAGGGGCTGTGTTTTGGTCTTCTTTGGTATCCTTGGCACTCAGTGTAGATTGTGGCACACAGACCTCAGGAAATGTTTAGGAAGGGCTGGAGGGCAGGCTTTCTGAAAAGAAGTCTTGTTTTCCCAAAATGTGGTCTCACCAAAATCCTCTCCACTGTTGCAGATTTCTTTGGTAGAAAAATACATTGAAGAACAGCTGCTGCAGCGGATTCCTGGGTTCAACATGGCAGCTTTCACCACAACATTACAGTGAGTTGAGCTTGACTGATTTTTGTGTTTTGTTTTCTCACTTTCTTCCTTCCCTAGGCTGACCAAAAGACCCTCTTGTTTTGTTTGTTTTCCTGTGCATGCCCTTGGTGATTAGGTCCTGTGTAGGAAGCCCTCAAACCTTTTAATGAAATCTTGAAAAGACCAGGCAGTGGCTCACACTTGTATTCTCAGTGCTTTGGGAGGCCAAGGGAGGAGGATCACTTGAGCCCAGGAGTTCAAGACCAGCCTGGGCAACATAGTGAGGCCCCAACTCTACAAAAAATAAATTAGTTAGTGTGGTGTTGCATACCTGTCAGCCTAGCTACTCAGGAGGCTGAGACTGGAGGATCCCTTGAGCCCAGGAGTTCAAGGCTACAGTGAGCTATAATTGCACCCCTGTACTCCTGCTTGGGTGACAGAGCAAGACCCAGTCTCTAAAAAAAAAAACAATGCAGGGGGTGGGGCTGGGGTGAGGGAAAGAAAAACAAAAGCAATCTTGAGGACTGTCTCATCATTCATTCACGAAACAGCCGTCTGTTCCATCTGCAGGCACCATAAGGATGAAGTGGCTGGTGACATATTCGACATGCTGCTCACTTTCACAGATTTTCTGGCTTTTAAAGAAATGTTTTTGGACTACAGAGCAGTAAGTTACTACTGCCTATTTATTTAGCCACTTTGAGCCACTTAGAAAGTTCCAGGTAGAAATACCGAACACAAACCTTGCACGCTTCCCCCATCATTCTCCCTTCAAACTGGCCAGTATCAGTCCAGCAGCTGATGAGGCATCAGAAGAGTGAGCTGCTATTCTACTGTGGCTGGGACCTTCTCATGTTTTCATGAAAGAAGCCCCAGGTACCATCTTAGAGTTCCTAATCAGAAGGACAAAACCCAAAAAGCAGGTCTCAGGTCTCATTCTGCCTTGCCTTTCTTTTTTTTCTTTGAGACAGAGTTTTGCTCTTGTCACCCAGGCTGGAGTGCAGTGGCACGATCTTGGCTCACTGGAACTTCTGCCTTCCAGGTTCAAGCGATTCTCCTGCCTCAGCCTCCCGAGTAGCTGGTACTACAGGCACCTGCCACCATGCCCAGCTAATTTTTGTATTTTTAGTAGAGATAGGGTTTCACCAGGTTGGCCAGGCTGGTCTCAAACTCCTGAAGCATGGTCCACCTCGGCCTCCCAAAGTGTTGGGATTACAGGTGTGAGCCACTGCACCTGGCCCTGCCTTGCTTTTCTTACAATGGAAGCTCTTTATAAGAAAAATAGGAGACTGGGTATGGTAACTCACACCTATAATCCCAGCACTTTGGGAAGCCGAGGCAGGCAGATGGCTTGAGCTCAGGAGTTTGAGACCAGCCAAGGCAATATGGCAAAACCCTATCTCTATGAAAAATACAAAAATTAGCTTGGTGTGCTGGTGTGCACCTGTAGTCTCAGTCAGCTACCTGGGGGGCTGGGTGGGAGGACCGCTTGAGCCCAGAAGGTTGAGACTGCCGTGAGCTGTGATTGCCCCACTGCAGTCCAGCCTGGGTGACAGAGTCGGACCCTGTGTCAAAAAAAAAGAAAAGAAAAAGAAATGGTGTTGGGTATGGTGGTGCATGCCTGTAGTCCCAGCTACTTGGAAGGCTGAGGCAGGAGAATCACTTGAGCCTAGGAGTTTGGGGCTGTGTTGCACAGCAGTGATGCCTGTGAATAGCCGCTGCACTTCAGCCTGGGCAACATAGCAAGACCCCCATCTAAAAAAAAAAAAAAAAGAGAAAGAAAGAAAAATGTTTTCCAGTGAAGGGAGGTACATTTTAAGAGTGCACTTTAAGAATGACCAGGGCCAGGCTGGACACAGTGGCTCATACTTATAGTTCCAGCACTTTGGGAGGCCAAGGCAGGAGAATCACTCAAGCCCAGGACTTCAAGACCAGCCTAAGTGACATACCAAGACCCTATCTCTACAAAAATAAAAATAAAAAAGTTAGCCAGCTGTAGTGGTGCACACCTGTAGTCCTAGCTACTCAGGAGGCTGAGGCAGGAGGACCATTTGAGCCCAGGAATTCCAGGCAGCAGTTAGCTATGATCAAGCCACTATACTCCAGCCTGGGTGACAGAGCAAGACCCTACCTCTTTAAAAATAATAATAATAAAAAATTAAGACTAGGGCAGGCCAGTATTGAGCAGAAATGCAGAATAACCAATAACCTGTGTTCCCTTCCTATGTACTCTGGAGGTCCATGTTCCCACCTTCAGCTCTGCCTTCGCCATGTCAGAGGCAAGATTCCAAGCCAGGGCTCTTTCTGGCCCTTCCTTTTGGTTGTTTTCTCATATAGGAAAAAGAAGGCCGAGGACTGGACTTAAGCAGTGGCTTAGTGGTGACTTCGTTGTGCAAATCATCTTCTGTGTCAGCTTCCCAGAACAATCTGCGGCACTAGGTCCTACCTCCAGCCAATGAATGGGATCATTCTGGATGTCACCAGCCCCATAGGCCCAGCTCATGATGGCAGAACACATCTTGGAAAGACTGACTCTGTTATGTAACTCATTTATGTTAAATATTGATAGGTCAAAACCAAAAAGACCTAACCCTCCTGGACCTATTGCTCCTGAAACACCTTCTTGTATTCATTAACCATAGTACTCCTCCCTCCTCAAGTAGACACCTCTCTCAGGAGCTTCTGGGTCAGACGCCTCTGGAGCGAGCCCACGTCAAGCACTCCCCCTGGGGGGTCCTTCCCCAGCATACCTGCTGGTGTGTAAGTGTGGACTCACCCACCGCCACCACCCTCTGTACCAGCAGCCTCTGCATGAATCTTTGTGCACTCGCACCTCTTTTTCACATGGGCCACAGTTTCAGTACTTCAGCCGCAGTGGGGTTCCTGATGTTTAGGGTGTTACTCAAGCCCAGCTTGAGATTTCGGAATCTCCTGTGATCACATCTTGTCTTGGGTATAGGAATCAACAGAAAGAGATATCCTCTACATAAAAGCTCCATGTGAAAAGCTACTCCTAGTCTTAACGTTTGCAGTCCTTGTGTCACTGTCTTCTGGTCCTGATGTAGTCCCACTGTTTCTAGATGTCTCTTTTTAGCATTATTTTTGGAAAAAAAAAATATTTTTATAGATGAATACTCAGGCTAACCTAGTGGATGTGATCTTGGAACTTCCATGATTATCCACTTAAAGATCAAAGTATTATATGCTGTGTGCTTTTTAGGTGTTAGTACTGTGAAAGCAAAAACGCTTTCTACATTGGCATTCGTTCCTATTTTACTGGGCACCTATGAATGTATGCTGTGTGCTAGAAATAGGCTAAAACATTCTTATAGCATGTTAGTATGTTTGCATGTTTGCTGAAAATCCTTTCTGTGTAAACCAGTTTGTAAGGTTCTCTGGGTTAGGTAGGGACTCTGCAGTTTCTTCCTGTCAAAATCTCTCTTACTAAGATGATGTTCCACTGTCCAGCCCAGCATGAGTAGCAGGTAGGGCACAGCTTTACTGGCTGTTTGTATGCTTTGGTTTAGTGCAATGTGTGGTAGATTACTTACCAGAAAACATATATGTCATCTCTAGAATGAACAAAAAGCATAGTAGTTCAATTCCCAGTGTGTCCCTTTGATTTTTTTAATAGTAAAAAGAATCTGTACTGACTTTTCACTTGGCCATTCTGGTTTTAAAGGACAAGTATAAGCTTTACATAAGCTCTGTTTTTCTGTACTGATGTGTCACTTATTAAATACTTTTGTACCATGAGTAAAATTTGAGGTGTTTTGCAAGAACCACCATTCTCAATGAGTCATACTTTTTCTTTAACGTAGCTACTGCCATCAGGTTATTATTGCTTTGGTCTTTTTTTTTGGCAGGGGGAGGGGGGGCGGCTAGTCAAGTGAAGCAGTGGGAGTAGAGAAGGAACAAAGAAATCTGCCTGCCACTGGTTGTGATCTATTAGTTATAAACACCACTGCACTCGCACCAGCCCGCTTTGGCCCCTTAAAATCACTCTCAGAGCCAGCTTTTCAAAATACCACCTCTCCTGGGCTTGCTTTTTCCCTTGCTTTGTCTATAAATGGGACTGTCCACCTCAGCCCAGGCATGTTGGGGGCACTTGCTAAGACCTGTGGACCAGCCTGCCTGCTTGAGAAAAAGCCAGTGGACAAGTCCAGAGATTAAATGATGAAAAAACGACAATAAAGGCAAATTGGTTTTTCACCCTGTCTTTTTTTTTTTTGTCTTTTTTGGGGGAGGGGGGTGGAGTTTTGTTTTTGTTGCCCAGGCTGGAGTGCAATGGTGCAATCTCTGCTCACTGCAACCCTCGCCTCCTGAGTTCCAGTGATTCTGCTGCCTCAGCCTCCCAAGCAGCCAGGATTATAGGTGTCCACCACCATGTCCAGCTAATTTTTGTATTTTTAGTAGAGACAGGGTTTCACCATGTTGGTCAGGCTGGTCTTGAACTCCTGACCTCAGGTAATCCACCCGCCTCCCGAAGTGCTGGGATCACAGGTGTGAGCCAACATGCCTGGCTCGTTTTTCACCCTTTCTGCTCAGTAAAAAGGAGGCAAGTCTGTTGTCACTTAATATTATAAGTAGACATTCTGATTTATTTTAAAATAAACTAGCAGCCTGTCTCTCCATCCACAGACACTTAGACTGTGATGTCAGGTGCCACCTTTGATGGGGCTCCCACCTGGCCTGGGGTGAGGAAGCCCCAGTCCTCTTGCTTAGGACTCCTCCCCAATGAGGAGCAATAGTCACGTGAACTGCTGAGCCTTAGCATTGACTGAGCGCCTTTAATGTTCCCCCGAAACAGGCTTTTTGATTCGTGTCGGAAACATAAGAGGGGTGAGCTCTCCAACTTGCCTGCGATGTTGTTTTGCATTTAAGTGCATTGTCCTTCCTTAAAACCAAACTCTTATAACTTACTCCTGGAAGGACTAATTTATTATTCAAACTCGGAGAGACTTGAGAGTAAAAAGTGATGCTATTAATATTTATACCAGGGCCAGGTGTGGTGGCTCACACCTATAATCTCAGCACTTTGGGAGGCTGAGGCAGGAGGATCACTTGAAGCTGGGAGTTTTGTGACAAGCCTGAGCAATAATAGCGAGACCCAGTGTCTACCAAAAAAAAATCAGCCAGGTGCGGTGGCTCACGCCTGTAATCCCAGCACTTCGGGAGGCCGAGGCAGGCGGATCACGAGGTCAGGAGATTGAGACCATCCTGGCTAACACGGTGAAACCCCATCTCTACTAAAAACACAAAAAGTTAGCCAAGTGTGGTGGCACGCGCCTGTAGTCCCAGCTATTTGGGAGGCTGAGGCAGGAGAATCGCTTGAACCCGGGAGGCAGAGCTTGCAGTGAGCCAAGATCACACCACTGCCCTCCAGCCTGGGTGTCAAAGCGAGACTCCGTCTCAAAAAAAAAAAAAAAAAAATTAGCTGGGCATGGTGGCATGCACCTGTAGTCCAAGCTACTGAGGAGGCTGAGGTGGGAGGATTGCTTAAGCCTGGGCAGTCAAGGCGGCAGTGAGCTGTGGTTGTGGCACTGTACTCCAACCTGGGCAACAGAGCAAGACCCTGTCTCTTAAAAAAAAAATGGCCGGGCGCGGTGGCTCATGTCTTTAATTCCAGCACTTTGGTAGGCTGAGGCGGGTGGATCATGAGGTCAGGAGATTGAGACCATCCTGGCTAACATGGTGAAACCCCATCTCTACTAAAAATGCAAAAAATCAGCTGGGTGTGGTGGCGCTCACCTGTAGTCTCAGCTACTCGGGATGCTGAGGCAGAAGAATCGCTTGAACCCAGGAAGTAGAGGTTGCATTGAGCTGAGATCATGCCACTGCACTCCAGTCTGGGTGACAGAGCGAGACTCCATCTCCAAAAACAAAAAAATTATACCAGGACAACAACAGCACAAACTGGGCTTGTCCCAGGTGGACTGGGACATAGGTACTGGATTTAATCCCCCATCCCTGAGTAACAGAGTAGCTCATCTGCAACTGTTTGAACTTAGTTACATTTTAATTCTCAACTTTTAAAAAGGGACCAGAGGCTGGGGGCCATGGCTCATGCCTGTAATCCCAGCACTTTGACAAGCCGAGGCGGGGAGATCACCTGAGGTCAGGAGTTAGAGACCAGCCTGGCCAACATGGTGAAACCCTGTCTCTACTAAAAATACAAAAATTAGCCAGCCGTGGTGGTGCACACCTGTAATTGCAGCTACTTGGGAGGCTGAGGTGGGAGAATCTCTTGAACCCGGGAGGGGGAGGTTGCAGTGAGCCAAGACTGTGCCATTGCACTCCAGCCTGGGTGCTAGAGTGAGACTCCATCTCCAAAAAATAAAAATAAAAATAACAAATAAAAAGGGTACAGAGGGTGCCTAGAAATGCTTTTACCTTATTGTTCAGAGAACGTTGCTCTGTGGTCTTAGAAAAATAAGCTCAGGAGTACTCGGCTGCTTTCCTCTGCTGTCTCTACCAGCTCTGAGCAGGCAGCATGGCCAGCC
Source organism: Papio anubis (assembly GCF_008728515.1). Taxonomy (NCBI): domain Eukaryota; kingdom Metazoa; phylum Chordata; class Mammalia; order Primates; family Cercopithecidae; genus Papio; species Papio anubis. Next base: position 32,537,675 of record NC_044993.1, on the reverse strand, counting down.
ACCTTGATTATATGACCTCCAAGCTTCACAGACCTTCAAGGTAGGTGATATTATTGAAATCTTTCATTTAGTAAGCTCACCTAACCTGCTCAAAGCAAGGGTGACTAAGTTATTGTCAAATTGAATCACTTGTGAGAATAAAAGGCCGTGCTATTCTACTTATGCCAGCACAAACAGCATAAACCAGGACTGTTCTAGACCCAGCAAGCAGGAAGTATAAGCAGCTTTCCTCTGGTCAAAGAGTTGGCAGGTGGTGCTGAACGACTCCGGAACGTGAACTGCCCTACAGCAGGCATCTTCTACAGTCAAGCTGAGGTCTCCTGGAGGTTACAAGCACCTGCAAAAGTGATTCCCCAACATCTTGTCCAAATAACTTCTCTTATCTTTTTATTAAAAAAAAATAAAACAGTCACCACCAACCACATGACAACTTGCCAGGCAAGGCCTCACTTCCCTCCCTCCTTCGTGTCCCATGTGCCTAGTCAGCAGGGTCAGGGAGGCAGTCAGCACTGAGGTTAGCTTCGCCCAAAGGGAGTATTACAGAGAGAGGCTTGGGAAAGTGAAGGAAACCTGGACAGGCTTTTCAGCATTGAGAAGTCACTTAAAACTGATTTGTTTTCAGTAACTGGTATGTCTAAAATGCAGGGAGGGAAGACCATGCTGTCAACAATCATAACCCACTTTTTACAGGTTGGCTCCAGGGAGAGGTCGGTTGGAACGGTGTTTAAAGGAAGGAGAATGGTTTCACGAGCTTGCTCAGCTCTCCTGGAACGAAGACTAAGGTGCTACATGTTGCTTGTTAGGCTTATACTACGGCGAGTCTGGGGCTGCAGGTCAGGAGTCCTTGTTAGTGCATTTAGTGCTGGTGAGAAGGGTAGGCCCCAGTCTTGGACGCTGAAGTCCTCTAAAGACAAGGCAGAGACACAGCCTCAGATCCCCCGTCACCTTCCACTGAATAAGGGGGATGGAGAGGAGGTCTCAGCGGTTGGCCTCCTGCAAGCCCAGATGCCTGCCAGCCTGGGCCTGCTTCCTTAGCGCTGTGAGAGCTTGTGTCTGATGGGCAGAGAGGAGCAAGTGCAGTCGCTGTCAGGTTGACTCTGCGCAGGGCTCCCTAGCTTCGGGCTTGCAGGGTGACCCTGCTCTGTGACCCAGCGGCGGCTTCAGCCGCAGAGAGGGCCGTGGCACAGGTGGTTTAGGCATAGCCGCCAGCCATTTGACTGGTGGCTGCATTGCTGCCTACTCCTCGCCAGGCCTGGTAGCTGAAGAAGGCACTCACTCCATAGGCGATCATCACCAAACATGCAAAGAACTGAAAGAGAGGCGAGAAAGGTGTAAGGACCAAGAGGGTAACAGTGACACAAGCTCCAACCAGATCTCAGGCCAGGCAGGAGGGGTTTGGGCAGCTGCACCATCTCACACTCAGCCAGATGTATTTCACAGCTGTTTATCATGGAGCTGATGAGCACCAGGGTCCTGGGATGCCAACATTACCTTCTAAGCACGGGAAACAGCTAAGAACCACAGGCGGGGCCTATCAGATTGTGATAAGGACAATGAAGGACAAGATAAGAGTGACAGAGGGGACATCTAGCAAGGATTTAGTTCTAAAAAGACAACATTCAAAGGCCAGCCTAGGAATTTTTCTAGAACCAGTTCACGCCTCTATACTGACACCTGCAGCCACATTCAGAAGCTCCCCGTCTCTGTCCCCATCACTGAATTTGCTGATTTCAAAACTGCCCTCATCAGGAAGAGTAAGGAACCAAATGAGTGCCCATCGAGGCCCTGCCCTCCCCTGGGCTTGGCCGTGGCTCCAGGCCTGGAGTCCAACCTCTCTGAGCGGGAGCCTCCTGTCTGTCAAAAAGGACTGGTAGTCCCTTCCTCTCCCTCACTGTGGGTGTCGCAGGATCCTGGGAGGAGATGGTGTGCAGGGCCTGGTGGCGTGAAGGGTGACAGGCGTGGAGGGGACTGCAGCCACTTCACTGGCCACCTGACGTGGGCCTGGAGTCTGGTTTCACGGGAGAGCCTATGAATCTCCCAGAATAGTTTAAACCAAAAGGTTTTTGCACGTGCACTTGTCAGTGGGAGAGCATCCAGTTTTTCACATTCTCCAAGGGGGCACATGACCCTAAGTCAGTGTGGCACAGTTGATTTACAACAAGGTTCCATAGTTAACCCAGGCGGGGTGTGGTAGCTCACACCTGTAATCCCAGCACTTTAAGAGGCCGAGGCGAGTGGATCACTTGAGGGCAGGAGTTCGAAAGACCAGCCTGGCCAACATGGTGAAACCCCATCTCTACTACAAATACAAAAATAAGCCGGGTGTGAGACTCCATCTCAAAAAAAAAAAAAAATAGCTGGTGTGGCAGCACACACCTGTAGTCCCAGCTACTTGGGAGGCTGAGTCAGGAGAATCACTTAAACCCAAGAGGCAGAGGTTGCAATGAGCCAAGATTGCGTCACTGCATTCCAGCCTGGGCAACAGAGCGAGACTCCATCTCAAAAAAAAAAAAAATAGTTAACCCAAAACTTCCATTGCCCACCACACACCACTCCCCACTGTTAATTATGGAAGCCTGGAGGCAGCCCGGCTCCCCTCTGAGACCCACTGAGCATTCAGGTGACAACTCCTCAGGAGGTGGCAGGTGCCTGGCCTCAGACCAAGCAAGCAGCGTGAGTCCTGGGGCCGAGACCCTGCAGACCACCGAGGGAGCCTGGGAAGCAGACTCACCGAGGCAGCCGCACGCTGGTTATACGGCCGGGTGCCCCTCAGGGATGTCAGGTCAACTGCTGCAGAGCAGGCGATGAAGGCAGTGATGTAGAGAACGGTGGCGCTGATGTTAAAGATCATTAACTGCAGGACATGGGGGTAGGGAGTGGGGAGAGAAAAGGCTTAAGACACAAAGAGAGGCTGGGCATGGTGGAATCATACCTGTCATTCCAGCACTTTGGGGGGCTGAGCCCAGGAGTTAGAGACCAGCCTGGGGAACATAGGTAGGCCCCGTCTCTACAAAAAATTAAAAAGTTAGCCAGGCATGGTGGCGCATGCGTGTGATCTCAGCTACTTGGAAGGCTGAGATGGGAGGGTCACCTGGTGCCAGGATTTGGAGGCTGCAGTGAGCCATGATCATACCACTGCGCTCCAGCCTGAGCGACAGAGTGAGATCCTGTCTGAAAAAAAAGACACACAAGGAGACCAACAGTTGGGGCATCTTTGTTCCCACTGGCACACCCCTTGAGTAGCCACTGGAAGGGGATGCAAACACCTGGGTTTTTCCCACTAACAGGGCCTCAAGAGGCCGTGGTTTTCAGGGGTCAGCCTATCAAGCCCTGGTCCCCAGGAGGCCTGCTGAGCAGGGAGCATGAACACACCTGAGGCTGGGGAAGGGGAATGACAGGAAGGCCTCAGTGATGGGGTAGGGGCAGTGCCAAACCCATTCCTCACAGAAAGAGGCCAGTCCATGACCCATCTCTTTGTACCAGCTAAAGAAACACAGGCCACTCCTCCAAGTATGGCCCAGGGCCAAGCCCAGGCGATCCCTGGTACCACTGCAAGGTTTGGCTCTGTGGCCAGTCCTGGGGCTGGGCCTCACATCCCTCTCTGCCTCCAGGGGGGAAGAATCTTTGTCTCCCTTTTGGCCACATCCTAAGCTCAAGGCTCTAAGCAAATGCCAGGGTCAGGACCAGGAGGACCAGATATTCCCAGCTGGATACAGAACCAGACTGGCAGGAAGGGGCCCTCTGCTGACAACCAGGCCCCAATGCCTCATCTCAAACGCTTGGCCCCAGGAGCCCATTTACAGTCTTCAAATGCATGGCCCTCAAACATTCATTCAGGGTTTGTCCAATATATCTTTTAAAAATTACCAACATTATAAAATTAGATTTCATGAAAACCTGAAAACTTCATGTAAAAATTTCGTATTAAAAAAAATCTTTGGGCCGGGCACGGTGGCTCAAGCCTGTAATCCCAGCATTCTTTAGAGGCCGACGGGCGGATCATGAGGTCAGAGACTGCACTCATCCTGGCTAACACAGTGTCCTGCCTCTACTAAAAATACAAAAAACTTAGGCCGGGCTTAGGTGGCAGGTGCCTCCGTAGTCCCAGCTACCTCGAGGCTGGAGGCAGGAGAATGGCTGAACCCGGAGGCCGGAGCTTGCAGTGAGCTGAGATCCGGCCACCGCACTCCAGCCTGGTGACAGATGCAGACCTGCCTCAGAAAAAAAAAAAAAAAAACTTTACCAAGCCTGTAATCCCAGCACTTGGGAGGCCGAGACTGGCGGATCACAAGGTCAGGAGATCGAGACCATCCTGGCTAACACAGTGAAACTCCGGCTCTACTATTAAAAATACAAAAACTAGCCGGGCGAGATGGCGGGCTCCTGTAGTCCCAGCTACTCGGGAGGCTGAGGCAGGAGAATGGCGTAACCCGGGAGGCAGAGCTTGCAGTGAGCCGAGATCCGGCCACTGCACTCCAGCCTGGGCAACAGAGCGAGATTCCGTCTCAAAAAAATAAAAAATAAATAAATAAATAAATAAATAAATAAATAAATAAATAAATCTTGGCCAGGTGCAGTGCCTCATGCCCGTAATCCCAGCACTTTGGGAGGCCGAAGGCAGGCAGATCACTTGAGGTCAGGAGTTAGAGACCAGCCTGGCCAACATGGTGAAACCTCGTCTCCAATAAAAACACAAAAATTAGCCAAGAGTGGTGGTGAACGCCTGTAATCCCAGCAACACAGGAGGCTGAGGCGGGAGAATCACTTGAACCCAGGAGGCAGCGGTTGCAGTGAGCTAAGATTACGCCACTGTACTCCAGCCTGAGCGACAGAGTGAGGGAGACTCTGTCTAAAAAAAAAAAAGAAATCTTAAGATATCAAAAGATTCTGCGCCAAGGGGTTTGCACTCCCACTAGCAACAGATGAAGTGAGTATAGGCAGCTTACAATGGGCAGATGGATGCTGGCTTCTCCAGGGTCCCTCCTGACCCAATTCACTCACACATCTTGCCTGGATCCTGTAGGGGTCTGTAGCCCCCATGCCAGAAAATCGCAAATTGGCCATGCTAATCCAGCCTTCTCTAGATGCAGTTAAGCCCTCTCTGCCCCATTCGTTGAGGGTCCAGAAGCATAAGAAGCAATGCCCTGCCATCATGGCAGAAGGGAGCCTCCTTCCATTAACAGCCACGGCTGGAGCCCCAGATCTGCACCTAAGAGACACACAGGCTTTTATCTCCAGAGATTTCTCTGTTAGAGGCTCCTGGGACATGAGGGAGGGGTGGACCCTGAGCCCGGAAATCAGGGTGCCGCCTCCTTGCCCCAAAATCTTCCCTGCAAGCCCAGCGACCCCTGCAAACGCTGCCTGTTTCTGCCAGGGATGTCAAGATCTAACAAACCCATTCTGTCTTGAGGATGACTCACGTTTCCTCGGTTTAAAAAGTCATTGAATTCCAAACAATGCTGCCTAGTCCCAGCCTTGCTTGTCTTACAATCATGTGCCTTTCTCGCCTCTCTTCTCACTGAAAGCCTCAGACCCCAGCTGCAGGGGTTTTCCGGGTCAGAGGAAAAAAAAAAAAACCAGCAGCTTTCTGTGTGTCTGGCCAGGGTACTTCCCATGTCCGCTCTCAGCCCTGTGTCCTGGGAAGACTGTCCTGGGGCAAACCTGGGGAGACCAGCCTCTCCCAGGCCTCAGAGCCTCCCGAGCTTGTCCTGCACACGTGAGGCCCTGGCCTAGGCAACATCTGACAGCTTGCCACCAGCCTCCAGCCACAGGGCTGCCTGCCTGGGCCCGCTAGAATCTCACAAACCCACACAACACAGGCACAAATTCTGACCACCCAGAGAAGGAAAAAAAATTTTTTTTTTTTTTTGGAGGTGGAGTCTTGCTCTGTCACCCAGGCACGATCTCAGCTCACTGCAACCTCTGCCTCCCAGGTTCAAGCAATTCTCCTGTCTCAGCCTCCCGAGTAGCTGGGACTAGAGGTGTGCACCACCACAGCTGGCTAATTTTTGTATTTTTTGTAGAGATGGGGTTTCACCATATTGGTCAGGCTGGTCTTAAACTCCTGACCTCAGGTGATCCACCCGCCTCAGCCTCCTAAAGTACTAGGATTACAGGTGTGAGCCACCACACCCAGCCGGGAAAAATATTTTTAAGATTCCAAATGGCCTCTTGTAAATCCACTCAACAGCCCCTCACTTCTACTCTCCTCCTGGGACAAAGTCAAGCCTGTGTCCTTCCTGGCTCATAGTTCCCCAAAAAACCGTACATCTAAGCTGGGCGTGGTGGCTCACTCCTGTACTCCCAGAACTTTGGGAGGCCAAAGTGAGAGACCTGCTTGAGCCCAGGAGTTCAAGACCAGTCTGGGCAATATAGTGAGACCGCCTCCTCTACAAAAAAAAAAAAAAAAATTAGCAGGGCATGGTGGCACATGCCTGTAGTCCTAGCTACTGGGGAGGTTGAGATGGGCGGATCACCTGAGCTCAGGGCTTCAAGACTGCAGTGAGTCATTATCGAGCCACTGCACTCCAGTCTGTACATAGTGAGACACTGTTTTAAAGGAAAAATAGAACAACTGGACCCCTGAACCATCAGTCCTTACCTCCACCCCTGGCTCTGCAGACCAGCTTAGGTCAGTGAGGATGTCAGGAGACCCCCCATACCCTGCCACTTCTTTTAGGGAAAGTCACAGTGGTCCTGTCATAGCCACTTCCAGTACCCCCACCCAGACTCACCACCAGTGGCCAGGGCACCATGTACAACTTCATGTGCAGCTGAAACAGGTAGAGAATGAAGAGGATGATTGTCACCAGCCAGAGGAAGACAGCGACGAACATCACCCAGCCATAGGCCGGGTACAGGTGGTACGGGGTGTCTGCAATCAGCGCCCACACCAGCAGCCCCAGCACCTAGGAGGGTCAGACAGGGCAGGGTCGGCCAGAGATGCGGTTTCATTTCTCATCTAGCTAAGAAATATTGGCCAGGCACAGTGGCTCATGCCTGTAATGTCAGCACTTTGGGAGCCCAAGGTGTGATAATCGCTGGAGGCCAGGAGTTCAAGACCAGCCTGGGCAACAGAACAAGTCCCCATCTCTACAGAAAAATTAAGGCCAAGTGCAGTGGCTCATACCTGTAATCCCAGCATTTTGGGAGGCTGAGGTGGGCGGATCACCTGAGGTCAGGAGTTTGAGACCAGCCTGGCCAACATGGTGAAAGCCTGTCTCTACTAAAAATACAAAAATTAGCCGGGCGTGGTGGCGCGTGCCTGTTATCCCAGCTACTTGGGAGGCTGAGACAGGAGAATTGCTTGAACCTGGGAGGCAGAGGTTGCAGTGAGCTGAGATCACGCCACTGCACTCCAGCCTGGGTGACAAAAGTGAAAATCCATCTCAAATAAATAAATAATAGTTAGCCAGGTATGGTGGTGTGTACCTGTGCTCCCAACTACTCAGGAGGCTGAAGCAGAGGATCACATGGACCCAGGAGTTAGAAGCTGCAGTGAGCCATGATCATGCCACCACAAGCCAACCTCAGAGACAGAGTGAAATTATCTCAAAAAACAGAAAAAATTTAAAAAAGGAATGCTGATTTGGCTCATGCGGTACACCACTGTACTGGGGCCCTGACCTGTACTCACACTCCTCTTCCAGGTCTCAGCTGAGATGTCAGGTGCTCCAGGACACCCCCACACCTCCAGACTGCATCCCAGAGCCCTCGTCAGCACTCACAGGGCCCCCCAGGCACCCGCCATCCAGGGTCATAATCGTTCCCTGCCCCAGACTGCGAGCTCCACGAGGGCACGGCCGTGGCTGTCTCACAGCTGCGTCCCCACACCCAGCACAGGACCTAGGCCCTGCCAGGGGCTCAGTAAAAGCTGCTGAAAGAAAGTTCAAGTCACCGCAGTCCCAGAGGCGGGAAGCCAACAGCCCTGTGTCTTCCCTCCCAGCTGGGCCCAGCAGAGAACATCACCAGGGCCTCTGCCTGACACCCCACGTCTCTGGCTCTCCCAGATGCCCTTCTATACTGGTGTTGCCATCTCACAGGTGAAACTGGGCCTCCAGGAAGCCAAGGGGCCTACCTGTCATGCCGTTCCCAAGTGGCAGGATGGGCCCGACCATCCCAGCAGAGCATGGGTAGTGGCTAACAGCATGGACTCTGGAGCCCAGCTGCCTGGCTTCGATCCCGGCTCTCCTTACCAGTTGTGTGGCCTTGGGCAAGTGTATAATCACCCTTGCTTATCAAATGAGTATAATGATCATTCCTACCTTGTAGAGCTACTATGAGGACCCACAAGTTCATGCACATAAATGACTGCAACAGAAGTGTTTTTTTAATTATTATTCCACAAGTCCAAGGTAGACTGCACAGGCCCCAGTCCTGACAGCCACAGAGAATTCTCTGTAGGCAGGTTTGTCGACTCACCATGCAGACTGTCTCGGGTGTGGGCCAGCAAAGGGCTTGCAGAGGCAGGGCCCAGGGAGCTCCTGGAGGCCCCCCAGAGGGACCTCGGATGTGGCCATCCTGGGCCTCCCCAGTCCCTCCTACCCACCCCCACTTCTCCATGAGGGCACTCTCTGGAATCCCTGGCCACAGAGAGGACACAAGGGTCTAGCTTTGGAGAAAGGTTCCATTGCCAATCAAGACACACAGAAGCGTCCTCTTTTTCCCCTAGTCAGCACCCAGGTACATGGCACCAAGGCTGCGTAGTGACCTTGCCACCAGCCCAAGGACAAGTCAGTGGGATCAGAGAAGCGGTTCCAGAGCAGGTCCCTCCTCTGGCTGCTAGGCTTTGGAGACAGAAAGTCCTGGCTGCTTCCAGCAGCTGAGGGGCTGCCGCCAGCCCCTAGAGCACCTGAGGGCCCCAGGCCCAGAGCACAGCCAGAGCTGGGGTGCCTGCCAGGCACCCCACCCAAAAGCACCCTCGCCGAGGACTAGAAGGGAAGCTCCTGCGTGGATCCCTACAGAAGCCAGGGACAAGACTGGGGGGCCTGTAGCTGAGCTGGCCCAGGGAGCCCTCAGCCCTCACAACCCTCCTTCCTCCACCTCCTCCCCATCCCCCAAGGGTCTGGCTCGGGAAGGGTGTGGCCCACTGGGCAAGTGGCAGGTGGGGTCTGGAGCTTGGAAGTCAAAAGCTGTGTGGCTGTGTGACGCTGACCAAGCACCTTCCCTGCTCTCCGAGGAAGACTCTGGGTTTTGTTCATTGCTATATCTTCAGTGCCCAACAGTGCCCGACACATAATATACGCTAAAAACACAGCATGCTTAGGAGCTAACAATCCTATTTCTTCATCCGTGACAGAGATCAGAACCCTGCCCTGCACATGTGCTGTGTATTAAAAGAGGAAGCAGGATGGCCGGGCGCGGTGGCTCACACCTGTAATCCCAGCACTTTGGGAGGCCGAGACAGGCGGATCACGACATCAGGAGATCGAGACCACCCTGGCTAACACAGTGAAACCCCATCTCTACTAAAAATACAAAAAATTAGCCGGGCGTGGTGGTGGGCGCCTGTAGTCCCAGCTACTCAGGAGGCTGAACCAGGAGAATGGCGTGAACCTGGGAAGCGGAGCTTGCAGTGAGCCGAGATCGCACCACTGCACTCCAGCACTCCAGCCTGGGCGTCAAGCGAGACTCCATCTCAAAAAAAAAAAAAAAAAAAAAAAGAGGAAGCGGGGGCTGGGTGTGGTGGCTCATGCCTGCAATCCCAGCATTTGGGGAGGCCAAGGTGGGAGGACTGCTTGAGCCCAGGTGTTCAAGACCCCATCCTGGGCAATATACAGGGAGCCCATCTCTACCAAATAATTTAAAAATTAGCCGGGTGTGGTGGTGGTGTGCCTGTGGTCTCGGCTACTCGGGAGGCTGAGGGGGGAGGACTGCTTGAACCTGGGAGGTTGACGCTACAGTGAGCCATGACTGTGCCACTGTACTCCAGCCTGAGCAACAGCGACAGCAAGACCCTCAAAATAAACTAAAATAAAATTAAAATTAAGTAAAATTAAAATTAAAATAACAAAATAATAAGAAGCAGGTGTCCATCTGTGAATTGCCCCGGCCTTGCCCCGCCCTCCAACCCAAGTAAGGGGCTCAGCCCAAAGGGGCCCAGGGAAAGTGTCCCTCTCTCCAGGGCTCAGCAACTGCTCCTCCCCACCCTGGGGTGAAGCTCCAGGGACCCATCCCCCCGACACACAGCACCCTGCCAGCCTCTGTTGCCCGTCAGCACCCTCCTTTCACCGCCACAAGCAGGCCAGGTAAGGGTAGGCAGGTGAGGAAGCCAGGGCGGAGCCACACACCGCTGTCACACACCAAGCTGGGGGCAGAGCCCTTACGAGTGTGGACCCAGGGCAAGATGTCTCACAAAAGCCACACCTGGAGAGGCCACGAACCCCCAGAGCTGGGGAGGAGGCCAGTGTTCTGAAGGAGAACAAACACTTCAGGCAGCACGCCTCTGTCCCTTCTCCAGGTGAGAACTGGGCGTGTCCTGGATAAACAATTATTTTTTCATCGAAAGCCAATTCTTTATGGGCCTCTGCTGCCACTGTGTTGCCTGCCTCCAACTAACTAAAGGAAAGTCAGAAAATACAATGGACCAAAAATCAAGAAAAGACCAATTCGGGTTTCCACTATCATACGCCTATCAATCACCTGTCCCATGACTCACAGCCTAGACCACAACAGCCCCTCACTGCCCTCCCACTCTGTGCCAGACACGTCTCATTGATTCCTCCATCACCAGACCCTCCTCAAATGTTCTGTTTGTTATCCCCATCTTCCAAAGGGAATCTCAGGAGGCGATGTGCCTGTGGCGACTGTGGGTAAAGGACAGGGCAGGAGGCCGGGTGCAGTGGCTCACACCTGGAATCCCAGCACTTTGGGAGGCTGAGGTGGGTGGATCACTTGAGCTCAGGAGTTCGAGACCAGCCTGGGCAACATGGGAAAACCCCATATCTACCAAAAATACAACATTTAGCTGGGCATAGTGGCATGTGCCTGTGGTCCTAGATACTTGGGAGGCTAAGGTGGGAGGATCAATGGAGCCCAGGAAGTCAAGGCTACAGTGAGCCATGATCGCACCACTGCACTCCAGCCTGGGTGACAGAGACCCTATCTCAAAAAATAAATAAAAACTTTTAAAGGATAGGGAAGGGCGGGAACCCAGATCTGTGCTTCCTTGGAACCTGCGCTACTATGAGTTATTTAGTGAAGTGTAAAAAATGAGGACACTTAGCTGGCTCCAAGAGCCAGGCTAGGCTGGGCACCCAGGCTCCCCCCGTCCCTGCCCTGCCCTGCCCTGCCCTGTGCTCCAGCCCCACCCCTGGTTTCCAGATCAGCGAACGCAGCGTCCAGATGAAGCTGGAGGATAAGCAGAGGGAATTGCTGGCGTTCTTCTGGCTGTGCTGCCTGGCTCTGTGCCTGGGGAGCCGCCTCGGTTTCTGCCCTAGAACAAGGAAGGTTCGTTCCTGTATTTGAACCAGACAGACTGGTTTCTCCTGGTCCCTGAGCCCCCAGCCCAGTCCCCCCAGAGAGACCCTGCTCAGGACAGGGCACCCAACACAGGCCTCACTGTGGGCATCTCTCTGGGTTCATACATTTAACCAATGTCTATGGAGAAGGGGAATGGGGGTAGCAACGGGGTCACGGTTGCAATTCTGGATAAGGGGCCAAGAAAGATCTCACTGGCAAGGTGATGATAGGCAAAAACCCAGGGAGGTGACGGAGGGGCAGGGAGGGTGCCATGTGAGTATCTGGGAACAGAACTCTATGCCTTCACCCCTGGGCCCTGTAGGTCTCTCTTGCTTACGTGTTCGTCTGTCCCTGAGTTTCTCCAGAGGTGTCCACACCAACATCTAAGTGTCTCTCTCCTACACACACAGGCAAACCACATCCTCCCCTCCTTCCTAGCTCTCTGAGGTCCCTGCCATGCCTCCCCAGACAGGGTCCTGCAGATAAACAAAGGGAACTGTCTGGAAATCTCAAGGGCACTGGGCCTTTTTTTTTGCTTTTCTGAAAACCTGAAGAATTTGGATTAGGAACTTTTTTTTATATAAGAAGACTACAGTGTCAAAAAGGACCTTTGCATCTTCAAAGAATTTCCAAACAACTGGGTAACGAAGAGATGTTTTTGTTAAAACCACCTGCAGGATCAGAGAGAAGATTCATCACAAATGCCCGACCAAGAGGCACTCCTCGCTCCAGCGAAACCCTGTTATTACAGCGTCCCCAGAAGCTGCCAACACTGACAGCCAGACAGGCCAGGTTCCTGCAGGGCGTGTGCCCTTCAATGACTCTGAGGGAAGTTTTTCCTCATCTCTTGTTGTGGTTTGCAATGTGTTCCCCAAAATATGTTCAAGTTCTAACCCCTAGTACCTGGGAATGTGGCCTTATTTGAAAACAGGGTCTGGCCAGGCGCGGTGGCTCAAACCTGTAATCCCTGCACTTTGGGAGCCCGAGGCACGTGGATCAGTTAAGGACAGGAGTTCGAGACCAGCTTGGCCATCTCTAGTAAAAATACAAAAATTAGCTGGGCCGGGCGCGGTGGCTCAAGCCTGTAATCCCAGCACTTTGGGAGGCCGAGACGGGCGGATCACGAGGTCAGGAGATCGAGACCATCCTGGCTAACCCCGTGAAACCCCGTCTCTACTAAAAAATACAAAAAACTAGCCGGGTGAGGTGGCGGGCGCCTGCAGTCCCAGCTACTCGGGAGGCTGAGGCAGGAGAATGGTGTAAACCCGGGAGGCGGAGCTTGCAGTGAGCTGAGATCCGGCCACTGCACTCCAGCCTGGGTGACAGAGCGAGACTCCGTCTCAAAAAAAAAAAAAAAAAATTAGCTGGGCATGGTGGCGGGTATCTGTAGTCCCAGCTACTCAGGAGGCTGAGGCAGGAGAATCACTTGAACCCAGGAGGCGGAGGTTGCAGTGAACTGAGATCACACCACTGCACTCCAGCCTGGGGGACGGAGAGGGACTCTGTCTCAAAAACAAAATAAAACAAAACAAGGCCTGGCACAATGGCTCACGCCTGTAGTCTCAGCACTTTGGGAGGCTGACGCAGGCGGATCACCTGAGGTCAGGAGTTCAAGACCAGCCTGGCCAACATGGTGAAATCCCGTCTCTACCAAAAATACAAAAAATTAGCCAGGCATGGTGGCAAGCACCTGTAATCCCAGCTACTTGAGAGGCTGAGGCAGAAGAATTGCTTGAACCCAGGAGACAGAGGTTGCAGTGAGCCGAGATCGTGCCACTGCACTCCAGCCTAAGCGACAAGAGCGAAACTCCGTCTCAAAAAAAAAAGAAAGAAAGAAAGAAAGAAAGAAAGAAAGAAAGAAAGAAAGAAAGAAAGAAAGAAAGAAAGAAAGAAAGAAAGAAAACAGTGTTTGCAGACGTGCTCAAATTAGGGGGGGTTATACTGGATTGGGGGCATCTCTAATCCAATGACCAGTGTCCTTATAAGAGAAATGTGGACACAGAGGCCACAGGGGTAGACCGCCATGTGAAGACAGAGGCAGAGATGAGAATGATGCATTTGTAAGCCAAGGCACACCAAGGCTTGCCGGTCACCACCAGAAGCCAGGAGGGGGACATGGGACAGACTCTCCCTCAGAGCCCCAGAAGAAAGCAACCCTGCCGACACTTTGATTTCAGTAACTGAGACAATACATTTCTGCCTCCCTGTTTGTGGAACTTTGTTATGGCAGCCCCAGAAAATGAATAGGTTTTTCTCAGCTGCTCTCTGAATCTGTGGATGGGTGTCATAACCTTGTTCACCTGAGTGACACTGACATCGGTTCTGTGGGAGGGGTGGTGTATCGACTCCTTGAGTTCACACTCTGACCCTGCCAACTTTACTAGCTGTGTGACCTCAGGCAAGTGGCTTAGCCTCTCTGTGCCTTAGTCTTCATCTTCCTTCATCTTCAAAATGTGTCTAGCGCCTAGGGTGGTTTGGTTTGGTTTGGTTTTTGAGACAGGGTCTCACTTCGTCACCCAGGCTGGAGTGCAATGGCACTACTGCAGCTCACTGCAGCCTCGACCTCCTGGGCTCAAGCGATCCTCCCACCTCATCCTCCCGAGTAGCTGGGACTACAGACATGCATCACCACACCTAGCTATTTTTAATTTTTGTAGAGGTGGGATCTCCCTGTGTTGCCCAGGCTAGCCTAGAACTCCTAGGCTTAACCAATCCTCCTGCCTGGGCCCTAGGGTAGTTTTGAGCAAGGTACTTAGACCGGCAACCAGCATAGGCTTAATATTCAACATGGCCAGGTGTCATGATCACCCTGAGGGGTTAAGAACATGGCTTTTCAAGTCAGCACCCTGGGCCTACTTTCCTGCATTCGCCATGGTGTGTGCGGCTCCTAAGGAGTGTGAGGCCTCACTGAGAGAATGACGGTATCCACATTCAAGTACCAGGCACAGTCCGGGCACAGATAAGGACCCACGCCCGTGCCAGCCCCACCCACCTGACAGATAAGGCAGTGGTGCTCCCACAGGAGGCCTCAGAAATCCAGCCCACCCTCAGATCTCCCTTGGAGCTGCACTCTCTCCGCTCCTCAGAGGCTGAGGGGCCTTGGGCAGACGCCTTCACCCCTTGGCACAGTGGAAGCAGGGAGGTTTGGCTCACTGATCTCTGAGATTCCCCACGGCCTGAGGTTAACACTCCTGAACATGGGCCTCCTCCAGGGGCCCCAAAGGGAGGGGTTCGACCAACCCTATGGGCACTGAGCTAACTGTCATGCAAAGACAGTCACCCCAACTCTTTTCACTCTCTTCACTTCCGGGGTAGCGTCAGACCTTTGTGGGCTCACTGTGTGGCCTTGGGGGAGTCACCTAACCTTTCTGGTCTGTTTCCTCATCTGACAAGTAAGGGAATTAGGGTATGGGGGCCCTAGGGGGACACCTGGTCACCTCACAGGTGTGTCATACATATGAAACTAGGTGAAAGAAAACGTTAAAAGCCATAGCAGTCATGAGCAGTAGTGAAGGCTGTGAGACAGTCCGGGGCTGGGGGAGGGACATCCCAGAGAGGGCAGCCATGAGGCAGGAAGGCAGCCAGGGCCTGGAGGACACCAGGGCTTAAGCTCAGCAGCTGCCAGGGCTGGCAGGTCACAGGAATGACTACAGTGGGCTGGGGAGTCCCTGGAGTGGCTGCTGGGAATGCAGGCCTGGGGTGACCAAAGTTTCTAATTTTTCAAGAGACACTAGAAGTCTGGATTTTATGTGCCAATCAGCTATTTATTTATTTATTTATTTATTTATTTATTTATTTATTTGATGGAGTCTCACTTTGTTGCCCAGCCTGGAGTGCAGTGACGCAATCTTGGCTCACTGGAACCTCTGCCTCCTGGGTTCAAGTCATTCTCCTGCCTCAACCTCCTAAGTAGCGGGGACTACAGGTGCGTGCCACCACCATGCCCAGTTAATTTTTGTATTTTTGGTAGAGACAGGGTTTCACCATATTGGCCAGGCTGGTCTCAAACTCCTGACCTCAGGTGATCCACCTGCCTTGGCCTCCCAAAGTGTTGGGATTACAGGCGTGAGCCACTGCACCTGGCAAAAGTCAGCTTTTTAAACATGGGTGACTGAACCAAAGGTTTTAGAAACAATGTGATGGCCAAAGGGGCCAAGGCAGCGAATCCTTCCATGGCCCCCAAGTCCATCCACAGTCCCTAAGTCTATCCACAACCCCCTTTTCTAGCCCCCGAGTCCTTTACTGGCCCCTGAGTCCTTGCCTGGCCCCTGAGTCCTTCCCCGGCCCCGGAGTCCATCCCCAGCCCCCGAGTCCATCCCCAGCCCCTGAGTCCATCTCCAACCCCCGAGTTCATCCCCAGCCCAAGTCCTTCCACAGCCCCCAAGTCCTTCCACAGTCCCCGAGTCCTTCCCCCGCCCCCAAGTCCATCTATGGACCCCGAGTGCTTTCCAGACCCCCGAGTCCTTCTCCAGCTCCAGCCTCTCTCTCCCCACTGCTCCATCCAGGAAACGCACACCCAGGGTGGCAAAGTAAACCCTTTCTGGGGTCCCCCTCACTGGGGACACATCTGGGCAAGCCAAGAACACTCAGAACTCAGCCTGGCCAGGCTCGGCCCCCGCCCCCGCTCTGGCCCTTCTCTCTACAGTGAAAGGGACTTTATGGGGACAAAAAGCCACCCATTGTATCACACGAGACAAAGGGGCAGGGGACAGAGGCTCCGGGCGCCTGAGCTGGCCACAACACAGCCACACACCACCCCCTGCCTGTGCGAAAGGGAGGGCACCTTGGAATTCCCGTGCCATGCACTCCAGCATTCGAGGATCCTGGAGTCATCCCTGCTCTCCAGGAAGGCGACAGCAGACTCGGAACCCAGCCCCAGATCCACTAGACCTGGGCAGTACCGAACAGCCCTAAGCTCTCTTTTGTCATAGGAAAAATGGGCATGTAAGTCACCAAACAGAGTCATTCAGTCATTAAACAAACTGTGCCAGGCGCTGTTCTAGGCCCTGGGAACACAGTGGGGAGCCTGGCAGCCAGGGTCCCCACCCCAGGCCACAACCACCCCACCCCCACCTCCCGCAGGGGCCCTGCTTCCTGGGGCTATGGCAGCAGGACGATGCTGGAGGTGGGGGCTCAGACCTGGTCCTCCTCCAAGGCATTCATCATATCATCTGTTACTTCTGAGTCCTGGGTCTCAGAGCAGAGAGCGTTTCAATGCCAAAGGCAGAAGAGGTTGCAGCACACCTACCCCAGTGGCTGAGCCACCCCTAGAACCCCAGCAAGGTCCTGCAGCCCCCACGTGTACTTGCAGCCAAGGAGCCACTACCACTGCATCCTTGCTGTGAGGTCTCCCCTTAGGGCTTTAGAAAAGTCTTCCCAGCCGGGCATGGTGGCTCACACCTGTAATTCCAGCACTTTGGGAGGTCGAGGCAGGTGGATCACCTGAGGTCAGGAGTTCCAGACCAGCCTGGCCAACATGGTGAAACCCCATCTCTACTAAAAATACAAAAAAATTAGATGGGCATGGTGGCGGGCACCTGTAATCCCAGCTACTTGGGAGGCTGAGGCAGGAGAATTGCTTGAACCTGGAAGGCAGAGGTTGCAGTGAGCCAAGATCGCGCCATTGCACTCTAGCCTGGGCAACAAGAACAAAACTCCGTCTCAAAAAAAAAAAAAAAAGAAAGAAAGAAAGAAAAGAAAGAAAGTCTTCCCAACTTGAACTCAAACTGCCCCTACTTAATCCTACCCCATTCCCATTCTGCCCTCTGGTCAGACCAAGCAGGTCCTCCCTCCACAGGCAGCCCCCAGGTGTGTGAAGGCAGGTGGGGGCCTCTTGAGTGACACTCCAAGGCCCTCTCTGGCTCCCAGAGCAGGTGGCAGCACTCGCAGGTGGGATCTCAGAAACTCAGAGCTCCCTGCCTGCCGGTCCCCTTCTCTGTTTCCTCCCTCCTTCCCAGGGTCCCCTAGGCCTACCCCACAAAGCCTACCCGAGCCTCCCCAGCACCCAGGCCCCTCCAGCCACACAGAGTGTTCCCAGGAAGGCCTTACCTTCCTTGTAAAGTCCCAGGTGGAGCCCTGCATTCATTCCCTCCAATCCCTGCCCCCGCAACTACCTTGCCAGGCCCCTGATGTTCATGTCACCCAGAACATCAGTGCCAGCATTGGGTGTAGAACCAGTGTCACAGGAAGTCCAGGGAGAGAGGAAGACCCTCACTTTAGCACCCCCCATTCCTCCAGCAGGCCAAGACCAGGGTACACGGGGCTGGTGAAGCTCTATATGCTCCCAACAGCAGCTGGTTCTTTCTCTGGAGGGGCCGATGGAAGGATGAGGTGGCCTTGGGGTGCTGAGACTATAAACTTCTTGTTATCCCAGTTGCCCTGGGTTCGAGTTCTGCCACTGCCCCCTCTCAGCTCTGGCCTCAAGAGCAGTAATGCTCTCTTCAAATAAAGTAGTCTCCAGGGGAGTGTCCCCACATCCTGGGTGACAGGAGAAGGGGAGCTCATACCTGCAAACCCAGCACTTTAGGAGGCTGAGGTAGGAGGAACGCTTGAGCCCAGGAATTTGAGACCAGCCTGAGCAACATAAGCAAGATCCCCATCTCTAAAACAAAACAAAACAAAACAAAACAAAAATTAGCCAATTAGCCAGGCATTGTGGCGCATGCCTGTGGTCCCAGCTACTTGGAAGGCTGAGGCAGGAGGATCATGTGAGCCCAGGAGGTCGAGGCTGCAGTGAGCCATGATCACACTACTGCACTCCAGCCTGGGTGACAAAGTGAGACCCTGTCTCAAAAAAAAGTTGGGGGGTGGGCGCTGGACACGGTGGCTCACGCCTATAATCCCAGCACTTTGGGAGGCTGAGGCGGGTGGATCATGAGATCGAGACCATCCTGGCTAACATGGTGAAACTCCATCTCTACTAAAAAATACAAAAAATTAGCAGGGCGTGGTGGCAGGCACCTGTAGTCCCAGCTACTCAGGAAGCTGAGAATGGCATGAACTCAGGAGGCGGAGCTTGCAGTGAGCTGAGATCGCACCACTGCACTCCAGCCTGGGGGACAGAGCGAGACTCCGTCTCAAAAAAAAAAAGAAAAAAAAAAAAGTTAGGGGTACAGTGCTCCCATCCTGCCACCCTCACACAGAGTGGCAGATGTGAAAAAGCTCATCTGGTATCTGACCCCAGCCCCAAATAAAAGCTGGAACATCCCAGAACAGGCCTGGGTCTGTTCCCTAGCAGCTCAGGCTTTGGGCCCTGCCTCACCTTTGACCTGTCTCCCTGCCCACAACTCCCTGTGAGACCCTGGGGTACCACCCTGGCCTCTCCCCATTGGACAAACAGGAGGGACCAACCCAGCACTTTGGAAGGCTGAGGCAGGCAGATCACCTGAGGTCAGGAGTTTGAGGCCAGTCTGGCCAACATGGCGAAACCCTGTCTCTACTAAAAATATGAAAATTAGCTGGGCATCGTGGCTCATGCCTGTAATCCCAGCACTTTGGAAGGCTGAGGCAGCAGATCACCTGAGGTCAGGAGTTCAAGACCAGCTTGGCCAACATGGCAAAACCCCGTCTCTACTAAAATTACAAAAATTAGCCGGGCTTGGTGGTGGGCACCTGTAATCCAGCTACTCGGGAGCCTGAGGCCAGAGAATTGCTTGAACCCAGGAGGCAGAGGTTCTGGTGAGTCAAGATCATGCCACTACACTCCAGGCTGGGTGACAGAGTGAGACTCTGTCTCAAAAAAAAAAAAAAAAAAAAAAGAAAGAGAAATGAAAATGATACTACATTGACCTATCATTTTGGTCTATTAGATTGGGGCACATCCAGAAGTGTGTTAAATCACCATGTTGGGAGGCTGTGGGAACAGGAACCTTCCAGGAGGCAGGCTATTGCAGGCAGGAAGGGTGTGACCTCTCCGGAAGGCATTTGGCAATCTACATCACAATCCCAAATGCACATACCCTCCCACCCAGTAGTCCCACTTCTGGAAACGTATCATACAGATGCACTTGGTGGCATTTCTTGCAGCAGGGTGCGCAACAGCAAAGGAATGGAAAACCCCAAGTGTCGGTCAACAAAGGGACTGACCACCCAGTCACACCACAGCTGCATGATGGAACACTACAGAAGCCATAAAGGAAGAAGCAATTGCACTCCACACACTGAGACAAAAGGACCCCCAAGATTCATTTTTTAAGTGTAAAAGAAAAAGTGCAGAAGGATGTGGCTAGACTATGTATCTTGGGGAGAGTATATAAACTGAGGAGAGACAGGAATCTAGAGCCACATTTGCATAGATCTCCTTAAAGAAAGTCTTAAAATGGGATATAGGAAACTGAGAGTGGGCATGAAGGAGTCAACTTTAACCAAAAAGGAACAGAGATTTTTCACTGTACTCTTTCCCACTTTATTTGATTCTTGGGCATTGTAAATACATTACCTATTAAAAAAAATTAGGGGCTGGGTGTGGTGGCTCACGCCTATAATCCCAGTACTTTGGGAGGCCGAGGCGGGCGGATCACATGAGGTCAGGAGTTTGAGACCAGCCTGGCCAACATGGTGAAACCCCATCTCCACTAAAGATACAAAAATTAGCCAGGCCATGGTGGCATGTGTAATCCCAGCTCCTTAAGAGGCTGAGACAGGAGAATCGCTTGAACCCAGGAGGCAGAGCCCTTGCAGTGAGCCGAGATCACATCACTGCACTCCAGGCTGGGTGGCAGAGCAAGACCTTGTCTCAAACAAAAAAAATAAAAAAAAAGAAAAATAAAATTAGGTAAATAAAGGTATGAAAAAAATGGACACGGCTTGCCGTACGCTCATACAGAATATCCCTAGGTGTATTGCCGTGGGGGAAAACCATGGCTTGGCGCAGGCACAGAGAGCACCCATCTGTGGTTAAGTGAGGATATGGGTTTTATGTAGAAATATGCATCCACTCACCCTGGAATGAGACACACGGCATGTGGTTGCCTGGGGTGAGGGCAGCTGTGGGGCGTGGTCAGTCAGGGATGAGAGAGACTGCATTTTCATGATTACCCTTTCTACCATTGGAGTGCTTTGTATTATGTCTCTGTAATTTTTTTCAAAGAATAAAACAATTCCATCAGTAGAGAAACAGCTAAATGAGCAGAGGCTACCGGGACACTATGGGTTACTCCACAACAGTTTACAAGGAAGGAAGACAAGTCTCAGAACACGAAGAGTGGCGGGCGAGGCTCACTGCAATCCCAGCACTTGATGAGGCTGAGACAGCGATCACCTGAGGTCAGGAGTCAAGACCAGCCTGGCCAACATGATGAAACCCTCTGCCTCTACTAAAAATACGTAAATTAGTTGGGTGTGGTGGCAGGGACCCAGTCCCAGCTACCGGGAGGCTGAGGCAGGAGAATCTCTTGAACCCGGGAGGCAGAGGCTGCGAGCCGGAGATTTACACTGCACTCCAGCCTGGATGACAGAGTGCATGAAGAGCTCTCAGATGCACTGAGTATGAGAAAAGCAACTTGCTGAACAAAGGATACAGAATAAAACCATCAATGTTTTCAAAAATGCACAGGAAAAAAGACTAGAAACACCCCAAATAGTTGTCCCCTTAGGGACAGAGGTGGGTAACTCCAACTACAGGTTTAGCGTAATCTGTACAGGTTTTTATTTTGTGAGGAGAATGTATTCATATATTCAAAATGTAATTACAAATTAATTCCCAAACACTCAATACTTCCCCCGTGGCATAAGTGGGGAGTGTCGGGGGAATTAACAATAACAAGGCATTTATTGCTCTGTGCAGCGGAGCTGGGTTGGATGAAGATACTGGGCATGCGGAGCCTGGAATGCTGTACTAAAAAGACTGAACCACCCACAAATCTCAGTGCTAAGGGAGGCCCCGCGAGTCTCCGACATTGCAATCCCAGTGTGACCAAGCCCTGCTCACACCTCTCTCGGACTCCAACAATTCATCTTAGGCAAAGTTCCTTCCTGGAGACTGCTGACTTTCAGTCCTCCTGCCTGCCTCCATCTGTGCAGAGAGGGAGCTGGTCTGCCTCCTGGGGCTGGAGACAGAGCTGCACTGGATAAGGGAAGAACTTCACCCAAGTGCCCGGCATGGAGCAGGGAGCCTTAAGAACAACTGAGCTCTCTGCCTTGCCACAGCAGCAAAGGGCCCTCTTATGCTTGCATAAGAACCCGCGGATCCTATAACCCTGTGAATCCAAACTGTCCTTCATTCCCACATACAGTGCTAGGCTAGCTCTTCGCAGGCATGATCTAGATCCTGCCACCACCATCTGACAGACAAGGAAGTGAGGCTCAGGGAAATTCGGGAATTCCCCCACGATCATGCAGCCAGAAAGGAATGGAGTCCGGGCGTTGAACCCAAGGCTCTCAGCATCCAGGCCTGTGTTCCCATCAACACTCTCCATGCCACCCCATAGATCATGGAGATCTAGGGAGATCTAGGAAGATGGAAGATCAGGGAGACCTAGGGAGATGGAATTGTTTTACTCTTTGAAAAAAATTACAGAGACATAATACAAAGCACTCCAATGGTAGAAAGGGCCCATGAAAATGCAATCTCTCTCATCCCTGACTGACCACGCCCCACAGCTGCCCTCACCCCAGGCAACCACATGCCGTGTGTCTCATTCCAGGGTGAGTGGATGCATATTTCTACATAAAACCCATATCCTCACTTAACCACAGATGGGTTTCGCGCTCAAGCCCAAGCCATGGTTTTCCCCCACGGCAATACACCTAGGGATATTCTGTATGAGCGCACAGCAAGCTGTGCCCATTTTTTTCATACCTTTATTTACCTAATTTTCTTTTTCTTTTTCTTCATTTTTTTTGTTTGAGACAAGGTCTTGCTCTGTCACCCAGCCTGGAATGCAGTGATGTGATCTCGGCTCACTGCAAGGGCTCTGCCTCCCGGGTTCAAGCGATTCTCCTGCCTCAGCCTTCTCTTCTGTTTTTTTTTTGTTGTTGTTGTTGTTAAGAGTAGAGGGCTGGGTGCAGTGGCTCACACCTGTGAGCACTTTGGGAGGCCAAGGCAGATGGACTGCTGGAGCCCAGGAGTTAGAGACCAGCCTGGGCACCATGATGAAATCCCATCTTTACAAAAAATATAAAAACTTAGCCAGGCATTGTGGCATGTACCTGTAGTCCCAGATACTTAGGAGGCCTGAGGTGGGAGGATCGCCTGAGCCTGAGAGGTTGAGGTTGCAGTGAGCTGTGATCACACTACTACACTGCAGCCTGGGTGACAGAGCAAGACCTTGTCTTGAGGAAAAAAAAAAAAAGTAGGGGTCTTACTCTGTCACCCAGGCTAGAGTGCAGTGACGTGATCAAGTCTTACTGCAGCCTCAAACTCCGAGGCTCAAGCAATCTTCCTGCCTCAGCCTCCCAAGTAACTGGAACTACAGGCATGTGCCACCCTGCCACCTGCCCAGCTAGGTGAGGTTTTGATCTGTTATTCACCTAAGTGGGAATTGTGTGGCCACCCCCAATCCCAGGAGGTGGGGCAAAATGGAAGGACAGAAGGTACCAAACCAAATGGCCTTACTGCCATAGGGCATTCAACAGCTTCCAGGTCCTAGGCCTCAAGGGCGCCTACTGACTGACAGGTCTCTGTACAAGCTCTGGTCTGTCCTGATCCTCATTCTCCCTTCCTATGGCAGGAAGCCATCTCTGATGGCCTTGGCCCCTGATGAGTCTCCCTTCCTGAAGTCCCCCTTTTACCCCTCCAAAGCACTCTAGAACTTCACACCCCCAAAATAAACAAGATGAGGAAGCATAGCTAGAGTCAGGTTTTGGATTTCCAGATCAAAGTGCAAAGCCAAGCTGTCACTCTATCCTGTGTGACCTTGGACAAGTTCCTCACCCTCTCTGAGCCTATTTACTTATTAATAAATCCAGATAAGATCATCCTTCTCCCCACAGCTTGGGGAGGCTTGAAAAAATAAGAGATGGGCACCTAATAGCACTACTGTATACTTATTGTAAAAAGGCTTTGGGAGCTCCCCGTAAGCAAATAACCACGCCTTCTGCATTGTGTAACCTGAGTCACACAAAAATGTATAGCACTGAGGCCTTTTTTTTTTTTTTAACCAAAAGAGTTGTCTGTAAATCAAACTTGCATGCCTTGTGACATGAATCCACTGGTCAGAAAAAATAAAATAAAAAAAACAAAGACCTGCCTCCTTTTTTAGAGGCTATCTGCATAGATTCTTCGTTTCCCTTTTTGCCTAGGCTGCTAGGAAGTTCAACAAAGAATCAACAGCCTCAAACTTGCTGCAAGTCAATTCTCCCCTCCACACTACCAGCTTTTAAAGACACATTGCTTTAACTCTTCTGTCTTATGTGATTTAATATCATATTCCATTTGGTATTCTTTCTGAATCTACAAGGAATAAGGATAGTGATAAATCAATGACCACCACCAGACATCTGTGAAGAATACTGAGGCTGGTTCTTCAGGACACATTCTGATGCTGAATGAAAAGTGTATCTCCTTCTCCAGGAGCTGGAGGCTTTTCTACCCACCTCCCCTTCCTCCCAGCACACCAGGAACATTCATCAAATCCTGGGAAACAGAGGGGTCTGATGGGGAATTAGCTTCCATCTTCTCATGTATTTCCTGCTCCATGCAGCCTTCTCCGATCCCTCTGGGAGAAGCACAT
The DNA here is from genome assembly GCF_008728515.1 of Papio anubis. NCBI lineage: Eukaryota > Metazoa > Chordata > Mammalia > Primates > Cercopithecidae > Papio > Papio anubis. The sequence continues at coordinate 32,513,544 of NC_044993.1, read as the reverse complement.
CCTCTGGGCACCTCTCTCACTGACCAAGAGCTCCTGGAAAGCGGGCACTGGGCCCGGGGTCCCCACCACTCCCTCCATGACAAACCCTGGGAAGGTAGCAGCAAAGCCACATGTGGTCATTAAGACCATGGGCCAGAAAAGTCAGAAAAATCACTCCTGTGAGGAGGGCTGTGAGATCTTGGGCAAAGAACTGCCCTCTGAGCCTCAGTTTCCTCACCTGTAAAATGGGGCCGACTAAGAGGATCTAAAGCCCTCGGCAAACGGCCTGAGCCTAGTGCTGGCCTGATAGATGGGAGCTACGATGGCTTCCCAGCAGATGGCGGTGCCTGTTGGATGAACGCCCACATACCCCATTTCAGACCCAGGAGAACTATCTGTTGCCAGAGAAACAGCTCAGGATGCAGCGTCTCCAACAAGCAGATTTCTCTTTTTTTTTTTTTTTTTTTTTTGAGACGGAGTCTCACTCTGTCGCCCAGGCTGGAGTGCAGTGGCGTGATGTCAGCTCACTGCAAGCTCCGCCTCCCAGGTTCACGCCATTCTCCTCAGCCTCCCCAGTAGCTGGGACTACAGGTGCCCGCCACCACGCCTGGCTAATTTTTTGTATTTTTAGTAGAGATGGGGTTTCACCGTGTTAGCCAGGATGGTTTCGATCTCCTGCATTGTGATCCGCCCGCCTCGGCCTCCCAAAGTGCTGGGATTACAGGCGTGAGCCACCACACCTGGCCCCAACAAGCAGATTTCTAAGGCACTAAAATGTGCAGGTCATTTTCAGAACTCTAATGGGAGACCCTCATCCTCCCAAAGGCACTGCAGGTAGGGGGCAAAAGGAGTCCACTTCCCTCACACCCAGTCCCTCAGAGTCAAGAAACCCAAGTGCCAAGCTCTATTACAGGACTCCTGGTGAGTCCTTCTACCTAGACCTCAATGTCTACATTTATGTAATGGGACCCAGATGCTCAGGGCTGGATTGCTGAGCCCACAAGGGATGCGCCCCCACCCCCAATCAGGAACACAAGCCTTCTCTAGAAGAAGCTACCAAGACCCTTGCAGCCCACAGCAACATCCTCCTCTTACTCCAATGTCTTCCATTCCCCCTATTGTTAGTCTCTTTCTTTCTTTTCTTTTTTTTTGAGACAAAGTCTCATCCACCTAGGCTGGAGTGCAGTGGTGCAATCAAAGTCATGGTAGCCTCGAACTCCCAGGCACAAGCCTCCCAAGTAGCTGAGACCACAGGTACATGCCACCATGCCTGGCTTTTTTTTTTTTTTTTTTTCCTTTTTTTTGTAAAGACAGGGTCTCAATATGTTGCCCAGGCTGGTCTTGAACTTCTGGCCACAAGCAATCCTCCTGTCCGTCAGGGGCCAGCCTCAGGATCCCCCTCACCAGGCATGCTGAGGGATCCCTCACAGGGATCTTGCTGGTCATCATCCTCCACCTAGCAAGATCCCTCTTCTGTTTCAAAACCTCTTAAGGTCACCAACAGACCCTAGACCCTGTGGCTTGCAGAGATTACACAAGGCCCTTGGCTTCTGTCCAGATCAGAAACAAGTGCTTCAACTCCTGCACCACCAACCTGTTGGCTACTCCCTGCAAATTAATTCAACTTTCTCATCACTACATCTTGGCTCACACTGTTCCCTGCCCTTGGAACACCCTTTCCCTGCCTCTGCCTCAGATTTCAGTGAAGTCTCTGCTCAAAAACCACCTCCTCCAAGAAGCCTTCCTGGTCGTGGAACTGCTCTCCTCCTCCTCTGCCCTTTTGCACCACTTCTCACACCCACCTGGCTCTTCCCTGGGCAGCCTGGCAGCTGCTCATGGCTGTGCCCCTCACCACCATCTCAGAGCCCAGCACTCCAGCAGTGGCGGGGTCAGTGGCTCTCCCCATCTGCAGAATTAAATCATTCCAGGAACTAGACCTCTTCCCTCAGAAGATAGAATCTTCTCCCCCACCCAACAAAAGAGAAACAAACAAAAAACTCTGGGAGAAGTGTTAAAAATGTAGATTTCTGGCTATACTTCCTGAGGTTCAAATTCCAATTACACATTTTTTCCGGGGGTGGAGTCCAATAATCTAAATTTTAAACAAACCCGCCAGGATGATTAAGAGGCTGCGGAGGGGGCCCACAGAGACCGGAGAAATCCTGAAATGAGATAGCACTGACCCAGGTGGACGTGGGCCCGCACCTGGAGAGGTCAGCGGAGGGAGACTGGACCTCAGCCCAGGGTCTGGCACCAAAGCGACCACCCTGCCCTCCAGCTCGGGCCTGGCAGCCCTGCTAGCACCCAGCAGCAGGAGACAGTGGGAAATGTCCACTCGCTGGATTGCAAAGGAAAATAGGTCCCGGCCCAACTCCAAATCCACCCGAGTCCTCTGAAAATGTATCAGGCCCTCACCCACCGAGGGTACCCACCCAGCTTCCAGACCCTCACGAAAGGGTGGCAGAAGCAGCAGCTAACATCCGGGCCTGTGGCTGGGAGTGGAGGATGTTCCCATGGGTCCGCCTCAGTTGGGGTCTGTACAGGGCTCTGGGAGAGAGTAGGAGTCTTGCCCCTGGCTACCCACAAACCCCTCCCTCCGGCGCAGGGTGCGATATCTAGGCCCCGTGGGGCTGGCCAAACCGGCTGAAACCTGGCGGGTCACCCAGAGAAAGCTAGAAGAGCCCGGCTCCCGCGCGGGCGCCCACAGTTTAGTGCCTGAGTGTGCGTGTTGGGGGGCCGGATGTGCCCTCTAGATTAGATGAGGAATGTTCTGGGGTGCGGCCACGCGGAGCCGCTGGGAGCAGAAGGTGGTTAGAGAGTGGACTTTGCCTCAGACTGGGTTCCCTGGAGGGCTGGGGGCACTGTCCGGGCAGAAAGAGGGGTGAAAAAGAGAAAGGAGGGAAGGGAGGGGTGGGAAGGGTTGGGGGATTGTGCGCAGTGACTGTGGCTCCAGTGGGGGCTTCTCTGTGGCCCCTTGGAGGGGGCACGAAGGGGCACGGGCAGTGGGCACTCTGTACACGGTGCACAGAGTAGGGACGGCCCTACTCTGTAGTGTCACTCGCAGGGACGGCCACGGGGGAGTCTCGTGGTGAGAGGGTTGCAGGGCCATCTTGCGGGCGTCCGTGCTGGAAGCGTCCTAGGGGTACGCGCAGCGCTTCGGTGAGCTTGTGAGCCCGGGTGGGGAGCTCAAGGTTCGCGAAGAATGAACGCAGCGCCGGAGTCCCTCACCCATTCCGGCCGGGCCAGGAGCCCCCGGCCAGCCCCGTGGGCCCGCGCGCGCTCTCACCAGCTGCAGCAGCATGAGCGCCCCGAGGCTGGAGCGCACGAAGCCCAGGTCCGGGCGCAGCGCCGACACCGAAGCGCCGGCGCCCTGCGCAGGACTGCTGGTCCGCGTGCTCACTTTCGACGGGAACTCGGCCATGGCGGCTCCGCTTGCCTCCCGAGGTCGCTCCGGCCGCCGTCGCCGCCCCTCCAGCGGTGGGTGCCGGCTCCCGCGCCGCTCTTCCCCAAAGCTCCCGATCCCGGTGCTGCTCCCGGAGCTGCAGGAGGCGTCGGGGCTGGGAGCCTGGGGCGCCAGGTGCAGCCGAGATCCCAGCCCCGCCCCCGCCACCAGGGCCGCCCCCTTAACCCTTTGCTCGCCGCGGGACAGGTTCGTGGGCAGCCGCGTCCACTCCCGGGACCAGTAAACAACCCCGGGTCCGTGAATCTGCTCCGCCAGCACCAACCCAGACCGCTTCGCCGGCCTCGCCCGGAGCAAACCGCCTGCTGGGAATTTCCCGGCACTCGCCCAAGCCGTGGTGGCTTCGGCGCCTAGGGATAAACTGGTGATGGCTCGCGGGGGGCACCGCTCTCCCAGGCGCTTCCTGCGCGCTGTGCACCCTCGGCCTAGGCCCTGCGCAGCGACTCTTGGAGAGTCCCGGGGGGGCCGGATGCAGTGCCTCCTGCCTCTGATCCGAGCACTTTGGGAGGCTAAGGTGAAAGGATAACTTCAGGCCAAGAGTTCGAGACCAGCCTGGGTAACACAGTGAGACCCTGTCTGTATTTTTTTTTTTTCTTTTGAGACAGAGCCTCACTCTGTCGCACAGGCTAGAGTGCAGTGGCGCAATCACGGCTTACTGCAACCTCCACTTCCCAGGTTCAAGTGATTCTCCTGCCTTAGCCTCCCGAGTAGCTGGGACTACAGGCACGCGCCACCACGCTTGGCTAATTTTTTTTTTTTTTTGTATTTTTAGTGATTACAGGCGTGAGCCACCGCGCCCGGCCCCCTTTCTGTATTTTATAGAAAAGTGTCCCAGGAGACCCCGCTCCCAGGGGTGGGTGCGCAGGAGAAGGGGGAGGTCCTTTTCTGCCTATTAATGCAGTTTTCACTTCTGAACATATTTTATATAACTTAGATGATCGCGGAGCCTCAGTTTCCTCGTCTGTAATATAGATTTGAAGGAAACTTAACCTCACAGAGCGTTGTAGAGAGTAAATGAAATATTCCGTAGAAAGTTCCTGACAGCATGAGGGAGGAGGGGTCACTCAGAAGGTGGGAGGTCATATCAAGGTTACAGTTCCATTGCCACACATGCACCCTAAAATCCTTAGACATACACACACACACACACACACACACCCCTTGAGCCTACAGGTTTGCACAGATAGGTCATTCATGCATTCATCAACCAATGTTTGCTGAACACCTACTACATGCCAGGCCCTGTGGAAACGAACTAGACAAGACCTTCTTGGCTCCCACATTTTTTTTCCCCAAATACCTACACTTCAAGGAGAGCCACTTAAAAAATTGTTTTTAATTGACATGTAATATTAGGTTGGTGGAAAAGTTATTTTGGTTTTTTGCATTTAAAAGTAATAGCAAAAACCACAATTACTTTTGCAGCAACCTATTATTGTACCTAGATGTGGAGTACCATGTGATGTTTTGGTACCTGTGTACATTGTGTAAAAAATCAAATCAAGGTACTTAGCATATCCATCACCTCATACATTTATGGCTTCTTTGGGGTGAGAACATTCAAAATTCCCACTTCTAGCTACTGTATTTTGAAATATACAATACTAGGGCCAGGTGCGGTGGCTCACGCCTATAATCCCATCACTTTGGGAAGCCAAAGCAGGCAGATCACCAAAGGTCATGAATTCGAGACCATCCTGGTCAACATGGTGAAACCCTGCGTCTACAAAAATATTAAAAATTTAGCCAGGCATGATGGCGAGTGCCTGTAGTCCCAGCTACTCGGGAGGCTGAGGCAGGATAATCACTTGAACCCAGGGAGGTTGCAGTGAGCCGAGATCGTGCCACTGCACTCCAGAGCCTGGGTGACAGAGCAGGACTCCATGTAAAAAAAAAAAAAAAAAATGTGCAATATTGGTAGTTTTTACTTTTTCCTTTTATTTATTTTGAGGTGAGGTCTCACTCTGTCACCCAGGCTGGAGGGCAGTGGCATGATCATAGCTTACTGCAGCCTCCAACCCCCAGGCTCAAGCGATCTTCTCACCTCAGCCTCCCTAGTAGCTAAGACTACTGGTGCATGCCACCAAGCCCAGCTAATTTTTTTTTTTTTTTGAGATGGAGTCTTGCTGGAATTACAGGCTTGAGCCACCACGCCCGGCTAACTTTTTGTATCTGTAGTAGAGACTGGGTTTCAACATGTTGGCAAGGCTGGTCTTGAACTCCTGACCTGGTGATCTGCCCATCTTGGCCTCCCAAAGTGGTGGGATTACAGGCATAAGCCACCGAGCCCAGTCCCAACTAAGTTTTTAAAAATTTTTTGTAGAGATGGGGTCTCACTATGTTGCCCAGACTGGTTTCACACTCCTGGCCTCAAGTGATCCACCCGCCTTGACCTTCCAAAGTGCTGGAATTACAGGTGTGAGCCACCATGCCCAGCCCTAACTGTAATTTTGTACCTGTTAACCAATCTGTCTCTATCCTTCCACTACACCCCAGCCTCCTATAACCACTATTCTACTCTACTATGAGATCTATTTATTTATTTATTTATTTATTTATTTATTTATTTGAGATGGCGTTTTGCTCTTGTTGCCCAGGCTCGAGTGCAGTGGCGTGACCTCGGCTCACTGCAACCTCTGCCTCCCAGGTTCAAGCGATTCTCTTGCCTCAGCCTTCTGAGTAGCTGGGATAACAGGCGCCCGCCAGCACACCCAGTTAATTTTTTTGTAATTTTAGTAGAGACGGGGTTTCACCATGTTCACCAGACTGGTCTCAAACTCCTGAAATCAGGTGATCCGCCCGCCTCGGCCTCCCAAAGTGCTGGGATTGATTATAGGCGTGAGCCACTGCACCTGGCCGAGATCAACTTCTTTATTTCATTCCACATATATGAGAGACTATGTGGTGTTTGTCTTTCTATGCATGGCTTATTTTACTCTCATGATGTCCTCCAGGTTCATCTGTGTTGCCACAAATGACAGGATTTCAGTCGTTGGATCCCACTGTCTGATGGGGATGAGAAGTAATAAACCAGGGAGGAATAATACTTCCAGATAGTGACAAATGCTGTGACTAAAGTAAAATGGGGGAATGTGACACAGAGTCACCCACAGGTGATTTCTGGGTTAAGGTGGTCAAGAAAGACCTGTGGGAAGAGGTGACATTTATGCAGAGACCCAAATCATGAGTAGGGGCTAGCCTTGGGAAATCTGGGGGAAGAATTTAATAAGTGCAGGAGCCCTGAGGCTGGACCAGTTTTGAGAACAGAAAAAGGTCCTTGGTGGGGCTACAGCCAAGTGAGTAAGGGTGAGATCGGCAACATGGGCCAGGGCCAGATCACACAGGGCTATTTAGAGGGTTGTATTAGTGCCCTGTGGCTGCTATAAGTTGCCATGAACTTGGTGACTTAAAACAACAGAAATGTGGCCAGGCATGGTGGCTCACGCCTGTAATCCCAGCACTTTGGGAGGCTGAGGCAGGCGGATCACCTGAGGTCAGGAGTTAGAGACCAGCCTGGCCAACATGGCGAAACCCTGTTTCTACTAAAATGGGCACTACGGGACATGGTGGTGCACGCCTGTAATCCCAGCTACTCGGGGGGAGGCTGAGGCAGGAGAATCACTTGAACCTGGGAGGCAGAGGTTGTGTGAGTCGAGATCGAGCGCATTAAAATGCATTGGGCAACAAGAGTGAAACTGTTCAAAAAAAAAAAAAAAAAAAAAAAAAAAAAGAAGAAAGAAAGAAGGAAGGAAGGAAGGAAGGAAGGAAGGAAGGAAGGAAGGAAGGAAGGAAGGAAGGGAGAAAGAGAGAAAGAGAGAAAGAGAGAAAGAGAGAAAGAGAAAGAGAGAAAGAGAGAAAGAGAGAAAGAAAGAAAGAAAGAAAGAAAGAAAGAAAGACCAGAAATTTACTCTCCCATAGTTCTGGAGGCCAGAAGTCTGAAATCAGTTTCACTGAGCCAAAATCTTCCAAAACTTGGGAAGAGCCAAAATCAAGTGTCCCAAGGGTCATGCTCCCTTTGCAGGGTCTAGAGGAGAATCCCATCCTTGTTCTTCCAACCCTGGTGGGGGCTGCTGGCACTCCTCAACCTATGACTGCATCGACCCTGTCTCTGCCTCCTACTTCACATGGCCTCCTCCTCTTCTGTATGTAAACATCTTTGTCTGCCTCTCTTATAAGGACACTTATGATTGGGTTAGGGCCACCCAGATACTCCAGGATAGTCTTCCCCAAATACAGAATCTTAATTTGAGACTGGGCGTGGTGGCTCATGCCTGTAAACCTAGCACTTTGGGAAGCCAAGGCAGGAGGATGGGTTTGGCTCAGGAGTTCGAGACCAGCCTGGGCAACATAGCAAAGACCCCTGTCTCTAAAAAAAAAAAAAAAAATTGACAGGGTGTGGTGGTGCACACCTGTGGTCCCAGCTACTCAGGAGGCTGAGGTAGGAGGATTGCTTAAGCCCCAGGAGATTGAGGCTACAGTGAGTCATGTTTTTGCCTCTGCATGTTTTTGCGCTCTGCAAGGTGACAGAGCAAGACCCTGTTTCAAAAGGAAAAAAAAAAAGAAAAGGAATCTTAATTTAGTCACTTAATATGTAAAGACCTTATTACTTTATAAGGTAAGATGGACTGGTTCCAAGAATTAGGATCTGTTTTGTTCATTTGTTTGTTCGAGACAGGGTCTCACTCTGTTGCCCAGGCTGGAGTGCAATAATGGTGCCATCTCGGCTCACTACAACTTCTGCCTCCAGGGTTCAAGCAATCCTCCTGCCTCAGCCTCCTGAGTAGCTGGGACCACAGGTTCTTGAGCCACCATGACTGGCTATTTTTTGTATTTTTTGTAAAGACTGGGTTTCACCATGATGCCCAGCTGGTCTCGAACTTGAGCTCAGGCAATCCTCCTGCCTTGACCTCCCAAAGTGCATGAGCCACTTATATCTTTTAGTGGCCATTATACAGCCTACCACAATGATGGAGAAGGGCTAACATTTTATTTTAAGGCCTGGAGTGTTTTGTTCTTGGTTTTTTTTTTTAGATGGAGTCTCGCTCTGTCGCCCTTGCTGGAGTGCAGTGGCGCGATCTTGGCTCACTGCAAGCTCCTCCTTCTGAGTTCACGCCATTCTCCTGCCTCAGCCTCAGCCTCAGCCTCCAGAGTAGCTGGGACCACAGGCGCCCGCCACCACGCCTGGCTAATTTTTTTGTATTTTTAGTAGAGATGGGGTTTCCATGTTAGCCAGGATGGTCTTGATCTCCTGACCTCGTGATCTGCCTGCTTTGGGCTCCCAAAGTGCTGGGATTACAGGTGTGAGCCACCGCGCCCGGCCAAGGCCTGGAGTGTTTTAATCAGGTGAGAGACAAGCTCTGATGAACACTTTAAAAATATCACTGGTTGATGCTGACTTAACCCTTTACTCACTCAACAGGATGTTCAACCCCCTCCCCTCAATGCACCTGAGACCCTGCCTCTGTCCCAGCACCCTACTTGCAGTAGGTACTCTGGAAATGAGAAGTGCTTCTTGGTAGCTGCAAAATTGTTACTCAGAGACCAGCCTCTCTGCAGACCAGTCCAAGTGCAGAACAAAGCTCGGGTGAGCCCTTAATTTTATTATGACACAGAAAACAAAAAGATTATTGTTTCTGAGGCAGATTCTAAAACAGTAGGGTGTTTTTGTTTTGGTTTTGGTTTGGATTTTTTGTGTGTGTGTGTGTGTGTGTGGTTTTTCTTTTTGTTGTTAATCCCACTTTCATTCCTTTCAAATGGCAGCAAGCAAGACTGAATCACTCCACTGTTTTTCACTTTGACATTTTCTTCCAAACAAACTTCACTCGACCCCACGTTAGAAATAGTGGGAAGGAACCTGTCCCCAGACTGGAACCAGCTGCCCACCCACAGTCTCCGCTGGCGCCATGGGGTCCTGGATTCTTAGGATGGGGTTGGGGGACAGACAGCCTGTCTACGGCCAGGACTGGCCTCCCCTTCCCGGGCTCTGAGTAGCCATCTCCACACGGGATACCTGCAGTACATGTCTTGCCTCAGTTTTCTTCAGTTCTACAAAAGTTCCCTATTCTGACCAAATCCCCACTGCGTACTGGGCCTGCCTAGCTGTGATCCCAGCTACTCAGCTACTCAGCAGTAGGGGTTCAGGCACGAAGCAGATGTTTAGTGTGTGCCTTGGGAGTGCCAGGCCCTGGGTACAGAGCTGTGAGCTGTGATGAGGGCCCCCACCTTCAAGGAGTCTAGTGGGGGAGATAGTCTAGATGTACAAACCCACCAAGAAATAGCAACTCACCAATAGTGATGATGCCACCACAGAAAAAGAGCAGGATGCCAGGGGAGAGAGTAATTCTGATTGGGGGTTGTCATTTAGATAACTGGGACAAGGAAGGTCTAAACATTTTAGCAGAGACATGGAGGATGAACAAGAATCAGACAGGAGAAGAACACTGCAGGCAGGGAAAACTACCTTCTGTGCAAAGGCCCTGAGTCAGGGAAGACTTTGAGATCTTTGAGGAAGGACAGAAGACTAAGAGTTGGGAAGACAGGGAGAGATGAGGTTCAAGAGGCAGCCAAGGGTCAGATCACCTGGGTCTTAAACCACTGAAGGATTTACACTATTAGATTTACAGTTGTTATTGTAGCCGGGTGTGGTGACTCACACCTGTAATCCCAGCACTTTGGGAGGCTGAGGCGGTGGGGAATTGCTTTGAGCTCAGGAGTTGGAGACCAGCCTGGCCAACATGGTGAAACCCTGTCTCTACTAATACAAAAAAATTAGCCGGGTGTTGTGGTGCACACCTGTAATCCCAGCTACTTTCGAGGCTGAGGCAGGAGAATCACTTGAACCCGGGAGGGGGAGGTTGCAGTGAGCTGAGACTGTACCATTGCACGCCAGCCTGGGCAACAAGAACGAAACTCCGTCTCACAAAAACCAAAAACAAAAAAAATACAATTGTTGTTGAGACAGGGTCTCACTCTGATGCCTAGGCTGGAGTGCAATCGTGTGATCATGTCTCACTGCAGTCTTGACCTCCTGGGCTCAAGCGATCCTCCCAGTTTAACTTCCCCAGTAGCTAGGACTATAGGCATGCACCACCACACCCAGTTAATTATTTTATTTTATTTTTATTTTTAATTTATTTTTACTATTTGTTTTTGAGAGGGAGTCTTGCTCTGTCGCCCAGGCTGGAGTGCAATGGCGTGATCTCAGCTCACTACAACCTCCGCCTCCCAGGTTCAAGCGATTCTCCTGCCTCAGCCTCTGGAGTAGTTGGGACTATAGGCGCCCACCACCATGCCTGGCTAATTTTTTGTATTTTCAGTAGACACAGGGTTTCACCGTGTTAGCCAGGATGGTCTTGATCTCCTGACCTCGAGATCCGCCCGCCTTGGTGCCCTAATTTTTTTATTTTTTGTAGAGACGGGGTCTCGCTGTATTGCCCAGGATGGTCTCGAACTCCTGGCATCAGGGAATCATCCTGCCTTGGCCTCCCAAAGAGCTGAGAGCACAGGCATGAGCCATCACGCCGTGCCTGATTTACAATTTTAAGAAATTCACAGAAAGGTTCCCATGAGGGTTCATCTAACAGCTTCCAGAAGCCAACTTCAACCAGTTGCTGACTGCAGTCAACGAATATTGATTGAGTGCTTTTCCAACTGGCCCTATGCTTGGTGCTGTGGGAGTGGCTCCTTTTTTTTTTTTTAATGCATTTTATTGTGTATATATAAGAGATACAATATGTTATACGATACATATACAGTAAAATGGTTACTGTAGTGAAACAAACTAACATATCCATCATCTCATATGGGTACCCATTTTCCTCCCTGTGGCAAGAGCAGCTATAATCTACTCATTTAGCAAAGATCCTGAATACAACACAATGTTATTAACTATAACCCTCAGCCGGGCGCGATGGCTCACGCCTGTAATCCCAGCACTTTAGGAGGCCAAGGTGGGCGGATCATGAGGTCAGGGGATCGAGACCATCCTGGCTAATACGGTGAAACCCCGTCTCTACTAAAAATACAAAAAATTAGCCGGGTGTGGTGGCGGGCACCTGTAGTCCCAGCTACTCGGGAGGCTGAGGCAAGAGAATGGCGTGAACCTGGGAGGTGGAGGTTGCAGTGAGCCGAGATCGCGCCACTGTACTCCAGCCTGGGCGACACAGCGAGACTCTGTCTCAAAACAGAAAAAAAAAAAAACAAACAAAAAAACTATAAGCCTCATACTGTGCATTAGATCTTTCCACTTCTTCATCCTACATGTTTGCCACTCTGTACCCTTTGACCTACATCTCCCCATTTCCTAGTTAGTTTTGAGGGCTTTTTTTTTTTTTTTTTTTTTTTCCTGAGACGGAGTCGCCCAGGCTCGAGGCTCGAGGCTCGAGTGCAGTGGTGCGATCTTGGCTCACTGCAAGCTCCGCCTCCCGGGTTCAAGCCTTTCTCCTGCCTGGGACTATAGGCACCTGTCACCACGCCTGGCTAATTTTTTGTATTTTTAATAGAGACGGGTTTTCACCATGTTAGCCAGGATCATCTCAATCTCCTGACCTCGTGATCTGCCTGCCGTGGCTTTCCAAAGCGCTGGGATTACAGGCGTGAACCACCCACCCAGCAAGATCTAGCTTTTGTGCTCAGCATCTGGGTGTTGACCTCTAAACCCTTGGAATGTCATATCTGATAGCCATTGTTTAGGGTGGAGCTGGCCACACCCGATAGTCTAACAATGTGGTTTAGCATGGGGTCTGGCTGCAGCAGGTCACCAAACAGTGTGACTTAGGGTGGAGGCTTTGGGATACAAGATATGGACCCACATAGCTGGACGTTAGGAGAAGCTGGAGTCTGAGATTTGCTGCCCGGGCAGTCAACCCTGCCTGCATGATGGGACCTCAGTGAAGACTCTAGAAACCAAGACAGTGAGTTTACTAGGGTGGCAATAGTCTGTGCGTATTGTCACACATTGATGCTGGAAAAGTAACGCTGTCCCTGATTCCACAGGGAGAGGATAATGGAGGTTCCAGGTTTGGAACTTTCCTGGCCCCTCCCTATACACCATTTCCCTTGGCTGGTTTTAATTCGTATCCTTCATCTGTCATAAACTGCAGCTGTGGTTATACAGCTTTCAGTGAGTTCTGTGAGTCCTGGCTGATTATGGAACCTAAGGATGGTTTGGGGAAACCCCTGAACTCTGTCGTTGTGTGAGCAGTGTCACTCAGCCACCTTGTTTATGCTTTTCTTTCTTTTCTTTCTTTTTTTTTTTTTCTGAGATGGAGACTGTCCCCTAGGCTGGAGTGCAGTGGTGCGATCTCAGCTCACTGCAACATTCGCCCCCTCTGGGGTTCAAGCGTTTCTCCTGCCTTGGTTTCCTGAGTAGTTGGGACTACAGGGCTGCACCACCACACCCAGCTAATTTTTGTATTTTTAGTAGAGACAGGGTCTCCCTATGTTGCCCAGATTGGTCTTGAACTCCAGGGCTCAGTGATTTGCTCGCCTCGGCCTCCTAAAGTGCTGGGATTATAGGTGTGATCCATCGAGCTTAGCCCGGTCAACTTGTTTTACTTGAAACAGGCTGGGTGTGATGGTTTGTGCCTATAATCCCAATCCCAACACTCTGGGAGGCGGAGGCCAGTGATGGTGAGGGCATCATTTCAGGCTAGAAGTTCGACACAGCCTGGGCAACAGAGTGAGACCCTGTCTCTATTTTTTAAAAGGCAAAATAAAATAATTATATATATATATATATATAATTTCTCAAATATATATATATAATTTCTCAAATATATATATATATATTTGAGATGGAGTCTCTATCGCCCAGGCTGGAGTGTAGTGGCGCGGTCCCAGCTCACTGCATCCTCTGCCTCCTGGATTCAAGGGATTCTCCCGCCTCAGCTTCCCAAGTAGCTGGGACTACAGGTGTGTGCCACCACGCCTGGCTAATTTTTGTATTTTTAGGAAAGACAGGGTTTCACCGTGTTGGCCAGGCTGGTCTCGAACTCCTGACCTCAGGTGATCCACCCACCTTGACCTCCCAAAGTGCTGGGATTACAGGCATGAGCCACCTTGCCCAGCCAAATAATATTTTTAAAAAGATATTGCATTTTCCAGTGGCCAGGCGCAGTGGCTCACGCCTGTAATCCAGCACTTTAGGAGGCTGAGGCAGGCGGATCACGAGGCCACGAGATCGAGACCATCCTGGCTAACACAGTGAAACCACGTCTCTACTAAAAATACAAAAATCAGCCGGGTGTGGTGGCGGGCACCTGTAGTCCCAGCTACTTGAGAGGCTGAGGCAGGAAAATGGCATGAACCCAGGAGGCGGAGCTTGCAATGAGCCAAGATCGTGCCACTGCACTCCAACCTGGGTAACAGAGCAAGACTCTGTCTCAAAAAAAGAAAAAGAAAAAGAATCAATGTTTGGCCAGGCGTGGTGGCTCACACCTATAATACTTGCACTTTGGTAGGCCAAGGTAGGTGGATCACTTGAGGTCAGAAGTTTGAGACCAGCCTGGCCAACATGGCAAAACCCCGTTTCTACTAAAAATACAAAAATTCGCTGGGCATGGTAGTGGGTGCCTGTAATCTCAGCTACTCAGGAGGCTGAGGCAGGAGGGTCACTTGAACCTGGGAGGCGGAGGGTACACTGAGGCGGGATTGCACCACTGCACTCCAGCCTGGGCAACAGAAGGAGACCCTGTCTCAAAAAAAAAAAACAAAAAAAAAAAACCATTTTCCAAAGTGGCCTCACCATTTTACATTCCCATTGGCAATATATGAGAGACTTCTAGCAGTAGCCTCTCATCCTTGCTAATACTTAGTATTGCCAGTTTTTTAAAAAAGCCATTCTAATAGGTGTGCAGTAGTGTCTCATTGTGGCTTTACTGTTTATTTCCATAATAACTAACAATGTTGGGCATCTTTTCATGTGGTTGTTAGCCATTCATATATCTTCTTTGCTGAAGTGTCTGTTTAAAGTTTTTGCCCATTTTAATATTGGGTTGTCTCCTTATAATTGAGATATAACTGGATGCAAGTGCTTTATCAGATATATCTGATTTTTAAAAAACTTGCAAATATTTTCTCCCAGTCTGTGGCTTGTCTTTTATTTTTTAACAGTGCTTTTGACTGGGTGGTGGCTCACACCTATAATCCCAGCACTTTGGGAGGCCCAGGTGGGCTGATTGCTTGAGCCCAGGAGTCTGAGATCAGTGTGGCCAACATGGTGAAACCCTGTCTCTACCAAAAAAATACAAAAATTAGCCAGTCATGGTGGCGTGCCTGTAATCCTAGCTACTTGGGAGGCCGAAGTGGGAGGATCACTTGAGCCCATGAGGTGGAGGTTGCAGTGAGCCGAGATCGCGCCACTGCACTCCAACCTGGGTGACAAAGCCACGCTAATTTTGAAGAGCAAAATTGTTATTCTTTTTTTTTTTTTATTTTAAAGATAGGGCTTCCTTCTGTCACCCAGGCTGGAGTCCAGTGGCATGACCATAACTCACCGCAACCTCAAACTTCTGGGCTCAAATGACCTCAGCTTCCCAAGTAACTGAGACCCCAGGTGTGAGCCACCTTGCCTGGCTATTTTTTTTTTTTTTTTTTAGAGTCGGGTGTCACTATGTTGCCCAGGCTACATTTGTGTCACAACTAATGAGCCAATATTGCTACATTGTTATTAAATACTTATTCAGAGTTCTTCAGTTTTCCCCTAGTGTGCTTTTTCTGTTTCCAGGATCCCAACTGGGTTACCACAGTACATTTAGTGCCTGTAGACTCTGCTTGTGCCTGTAGACTCTGCTTGGCTGTGGCAGTTTCTCAGACTTTCCTTGTTGTGGATGACCTTGATCATTTTGAGGAGTACTGGTCAGGGTTTTTTTTTTTTTAATTTGTTTGTTTTGAGACAGAGTCTCACTCTGTCACCCAGGCTGGAGTGCATGATCTCAGCTCACTGCAACCTCCGCCTCTCGGGTTCAAGTCATTCTTCTGCCTCAGCCTCCCTAGTAGCTGGGATTACAGGCACGCGCCACCATGCCCAGCTAATTTTTGTATTTTTAGTAGAGACAGGGTTTCACCATGTTGGTCAGGCTGGTCTCAAACTCCTGACCTCGTGATCCACCCGCCTCAGCCTCCCAAAGTGCTGGGATTACAAATGTGAGCTACTGTATGCAGTCCTGGTCAGGGGTTTTGTAGGATGTTCCTCAATTGAGATTTGTCTGATATTATTTTCTCATGATTAGACTTAGAGTAATGCATTTTTGGAAGGAAGGCTACAGAGGTAAAGTGCCACTCAAGGATACCTACTATCAATGGAACCTATCACTGTTGATGTTGACCTTGATCACCTGGTAAGATTGTATTTATGTATTTATTTTTTACTTTTTGAGATGGAGTCTCACTCTGTTGCCCGGGCTGGAGTTCAGTGGCACAATCTTTGTTCACTGCAACCTCTGCCTTCTGGGTTCAAGCGATTCTCCTGCCTCAGCCTCCTGAGTAGCTGGGATTACAGGCATGCGCCACCATGCCTGGCTAATTTTTGTATTTTTAGTTGAGAGGGGATTTCACCATGTTAGCCAGACTGGTCTCAAACTCCCGACCTCAAGTGATCCACCCGCCTCAGCCTCCCAAAGTGCTAGGATTACAGTTGTGAGCCACCGTGCCCAGCCCATTTCTGGTTTCTACTTAGCTTTTTTCGCTTAACTCTTTGTCTTGAGATTTCTCCATGGTATGAACCCGTTTTTTTTTTTTCTTTCTTTCTTTTTTTTTGGTAAATTAGGATTGTGTTATTTATTTCTTTCATTACACAGCAAATATGGACCAAGCCCTATTATGTGCCAGGCCCTAGCCCCAGGGCTCCGGCTAATCACCAAGCCACAGAGTGACCAGAGTTTGGTTTTGGGGGGTGTTAGGGAGAGCCATTAAACAAAGGATTACCCAGATAATGTGCCTGGATGGAGACCCAGGCAGCTGGGGGACACTGTGCCAGACAACTCGATTTATGGGAGTGAGCAGGGAAGGTTTCCAGAAAGATCTGGAGTGTGAGGGTGGCCCTCTTGGTGTTGAACAGAGAGACAAGGCCCTGGCCAGAGCTGCCTCCAGAGAAGCAGAGAGGGGCACAGGTGGGAGAAGTTCTAGTCCCTCACTTCTTGGGGCCCCTGAGATCCAGCAGCCTGCCTGCCTACCCCACCTTCTGTCTCATGAGCCAACAAATCTCCCTTTTTTGCCAAAATGAGGGCAAGCTGGGTTTCTGTCTTTTACACCCAAAGAAATCGATGAATGGTGTTACAGTCCCCCTAACTCAGCGGTCCCCAGCATTTTTGGTGCCAGGAACTGGCACTGGTTCTGTGGAAGACTGTTTTTCCCGGGGAGGTAGGGGTGGGTTAGGAGGGTAGTTTTGGGATGATTCAAGCACATTACGTTCATAATGCACTTTATTTCTATTATTATAACATTATAAAATATAATGAAATAATTATAGAACTCACCATATTGTAGAATCAGTGGAAGGCCTGAGTTTGTTTTCCTGCAACTCAGTGGTCCTTTCTGGAGGTGATGGGAGATCATCAGACGTTAGATTCTCATAAAGAGTGCACAACCTAATCCCTTGCATGCAGAGTTCACAATAGGGTTCACGCTGCTATGAGAATCTAATGCTGCCCCTGATCTGACAGGAGGCAGACCTCAGGCAATAATGCAAGCGATGGGGAGTGGCTGTAAATACAGATGCAGCTTCCTTAGCTTGCCTGTGGCTCACCTCCTGCTATGCCACTGGTTCCTAACAGGTCACGGACCAGTATAGGGGTTAGGGACTCCTGCCTCTACTCCTCCCTTCTTCCTATATGGCTCAGAGAGGTGAAGTGATCTACCCAAGGTCACACGGCAGGAATTCAAACGCAGTACTTCTCAACCTGTTCAAGGTTTAGCAGGGGCCTCTGGGATCCACCAGCCAGGTTTGTGATGGAGGGAGAGGTGAACTCAGAGCAGTTTTTGGGAGACTGAACAGCGAAGTGGTAGGGAAAGTTGGTCTCAGACCAAAGATATTACAGAAAATTACCCCTGGATGGAATCTTCCAAATCGAATTGTGCTTTAGGGCACTGTTAGAATAATGAGTCTCTTCACCATATCCTAATCCCTGGAACCTGTGGCTCTGTTACTTTAAATGCTTAAAAGAGAGTTTGCAGCTGTGGTTAAATTAAGGATTTGGGCTGGGCGTAATGGCTCACGCCTGTAATCCCAGCACTTTGGGAAGCGGGTAGATCACTTGAGGTCACGAGTTCAAAACCAGTCTGGTCAACATGGCGAAACCCTGTCTCTACTAAAAATACAAAAATTAGCCGGGCGTGGTGGTGTGTGCCTATAGTCCCAGCTACTTGGGAGACTGAGGCTGAGGCAGGAGAATTGCTTGAACCCAAGGAGTCGGAGGTTGCAGTGAGCCGAGTTCGTGCCACTACACTCCATCCTGGGCGACAGAGTGAGACTACGTCTCAAAATAACAACAACGATAATAATAATGGGCTTGGAGATGGGATGATGACCCTGGTTTATCAGACGGGCCCAGTGTAATCACAAGGGTTGTTGTAAGAGGTTAGGCAGGAAAGTCAGAGTCAGAGAAGGTGATGTGAAGACACAGCAAAGGTTGGAGTGGTGTGGACTGAGGAGCCAAAGAATGTGGGTGGTTTCCAGCAGCTGGAAGAGGAAAGGAAATGGATTCTCCCTTCTGGCCTCCAGAAGGAATGTAACCCTGTGGTCCATTTTAGACTTCTGACCTCCAGAACTGTAAGATAAATAAATGAGATGGTTTTAAGCTACCAAATTTGTAGTTACGTGTTACGGCAGCAATAGAAATTCTTGAATCTCCTTGGCAGCATTTCCACCAAGTTACCATCCATTCTCGTCTTGAATGCCTCCAGCGACGGGGATATCACTACCAATACAGTCACCCTGTTTCCTTTCCAGCAAACTCTTTCTTCTCCCAAACCCATCCTCTGTAACTGTCCACCCACTGCACGCCTACCTCAGGCCCCAGTTCTTGGAGCAAAAAGGACAGGCGGACACAATCCCAACCCCTTGTGTATCAGGCTTTTGTAGACAGATAATAATTCTCTTCCCCAAGCTTAACAATCTCCAACTGTTTCCCTTGATCAGCTTGTTATAAAGGTCTAAAAGCCAACTGTTTCTGGATGAGGCCCTAGGTAATCATTTGCAGAGTGGGATCTCCCAACCCAAGGCCTCCCGTCCTGAGGAGCGGATGACAAAAACCTTACAGAGTATCCTCTTTCCAACAGTAATTCTCCAAACCCCGCCCCCTACTCCTCCAGTGCCCCATTCACAACCCGAAACATCCGACAGGTGTTGGTAATAGTTCATAATAATACCACCACTTGAGGCTCAGAGCCTGGCCAGGCGGCTAGAATTTAGCAACGTTTTTTCGTTTTCATTGTGTTTAATTCTGTTGAAGGTAAGGGAAACTGATTTTCCATTTAAATTATCTGTGTATTCAGTAGAAAGCGCCAGTTTGAGAGCAGCAGTGAGTCTCGGCTGCACCGGGTGGGTTTGGTTGTGGATAACCTAAGCTGTAGGCCGGACTCAGAACTGCCCCGGACGCCGCTTCTGGGTTCTGGGTCCCGAGCGTCGTTGAAGCATGAGAGGAACTACATCAGATCCCAAAGAGTCCTCTTCTTCCGGGAAGTCAGGATGGCCGAGCGGTCTAAGGCGCTGCGTTCAGGTCGCAGTCTCCCCTGGAGGCGTGGGTTCGAATCCCACTTCTGACAAGTGTTATTTTCCCGGTATTTTAAAAGAGAACTCTTAGACGACCCCCCCCCAACTCCAACAGGGGACGTACGTTTTACAATCCAAAGTCAAATGAAAGTCTGTCAGGAAGAAAAAGTCCGACAGGACGTGGTGGTGCGATTCTGAGGTCCCTACTTCTGAAGAGGTTGAGGCGGGAGGATCTCGCCACTGCACTCCAGCCTGGGCGACAGAGCGTGATTCTTTTTTAAAAAAGAAAATGCTCGTTAATAAGAAAAAACTCGTTTTGTGAAAGAATAAAAAGATTATGAGAAGATACACGCAAGCCATCATAACCTCATTAATCTGCGGTCTTGGTGTGAAAAGTAATAAAGCTCTGTCAGAAGTGGGATTCGAACCCACGCCTCCAGGGGAGACTGCGACCTGAACGCAGCGCCTTAGACCGCTCGGCCATCCTGACTGCTTGTTATATGTTTTGCAACAAGCTTCTTCACAAGCGCTGCAATGTGCGCATGCGTAGCGGACAGCAAAGACCCAGGCCTCGTTCTCCGCCCGGCGTTGGGTAGAGCGAGATACACTCACTTGCTCCAAGGGGCGTGGAGAGATGGGACGAGGAGGGTCAGCGCGATGCACCTAGGCAACGCCAGAGGGTGCGCAAGGTCTACTAGAGAAGGCCGAGACCGAAGACTATTACTTTAATACACATGCATTCGTGCCTCCAGAATGTATTCATTCTGCATGCATACATGTACTATTCATGTCAGCTTTGATTCCTGAAATCTGCAAGCAACCTTGCATTTCCCTTGTGCATAATGCAATCAAGTCCGTATATCTGCACTGATTTGTAGACATTTCCGTGGGCTGGCGCCCAATCTAGGTAAAGCCTGGTTATTGCAAGGCCGCCTGGCACTCTTACCGCGCTCTCCTTCCGAATACTCGCCCCAGCTGCAGCTTCACATTTGTATGTGTTTAACTCATTTACTCAGGCTCCGGAGTAGAACGAGGCCTGCAGCGGTACAGCCAGACCCGCCCTATTCCTATGTCCACAGTGCCCGAACCGTGCCCGGCACACAGTATGTACGCAGGGAAGATCCCGTGGATTCATTCTTCCCTCACTTCCTCTTTCTTGCATCCCCTCATTTCGTGACTCATCTCTTTTCCTGGCCCTTGCAGCATCTTCCTCTCTTCCCTTCCGCCCACTCTAGGCTTACGCACGCCGCGCACAGGCTGTTTCCAGGGGCCAGAAGATCTCCGTATCGAGAGGGTGCCCTTCACCACGAGATTTCTAGGATTTCAGGGTGCTGGGTCGCTGACCTGGTGTGTAACAATTACACATTAATTAATGAATTCCCTCATTAATGACTCATTTTCCTACAATGGCAGCTGCTGCCCCTCTCTGTACACAGGCACTAACAGAGAGGGTCCGAGACCCTCGGACATCTGTGAGCCGACTCTGGAGTCCCCAGGGGTCAGGCCCAGACGGTGTGAGCTGTGGGGTCACATTAACCTCTTAGTGCCCTCGGACTTGTCTGAGATGGTATCACAGAGCGGCCTCAGCCAGAGAACAGCAGCCCTTACCACCCTTGGATCAGATTCCCTTTAGATCCTTGGAGCTTGGGATGCAGCCCCTTGGGGGTGAGCAGAGGTCCTGGTTATTTGAAAGACGATGAAACCCTCCTCTTTCCCCCTCCCAAATGTCCTCCCCTCATTGACTGCCAGAATTCTTTCCTTTAGGTTTAGCACTAACCTCTTTTGTGTCCTCTTCTAAAATACAAATTGCCCTGGAAACTGGAAAGAAAGTCAACAAACATTTATTAAGCACGTGCTATGTGCCACTCTTCTAGATGCTGTGAACGAAACAGAATTTCCACTCTCAAGATACATTCAGGCATGGAGCGAAAGGAGAAGGATAAGAAACAGGCGAACAGTTACGTCCAGGTGTTGTTAAATGCTGGGTAGAGGATGCATCAAGAAACTCATGAGAGACTTTAAAACAGGCAAAAAAGAGAGCTGGATGTTCTGTCTGGAGCACCCATCAAGCTGTCTGATTCCATAAGGGCTTGCACCTTTCATTACTTTTATGTCCAAATAATTCTTGTTCACAGAAATGCAGGTGGATTTTGTTAGGGTAAAATGCAATTGATCATTGTCCTGTGGATATTGACCAATTTTGCAATCTACTTATAAATTCATTTCAGCATTCCTGATTGCCAATATATGTGTGTCTTTGAATTCTCTTTTGAATTGGCTGTAACATTGAACAGGTCCTCCCATTAATTAATGACTAAAATAAAATCTTTGACATGTTCATTTTATATTTATATCAGAATTATGATTTTATGTTAAAAATTATCCTTTTGGCCAGGCGAGGTGGCTCATGCCTGTAATCCCAGCATGTTGGGAGGCTGAGGTGGGCAGATCACGAGGTCAGAAGTTCAAGACCAGCCTGGCCAACATGGTGAAACCCCGTCTCTACTAAAAATACAAAAATTAGCCAGACGTCGTGGCACGTGCCTGTAATCCCAGCTACTCAGGAGACTGAGGGAGGAGAATTGCTTGAACCCAATAGGCGGAGGTTGCAGTGAGCTGAGATTACACCATTGCACTCCAGCCTGGGTAACAGAGTGAGACTCCGTCTCAAAAAAAAAAAAAAAAAAAAACCCTTTTAACAGTGATCAAGAGTGATTGGGGCTCTCCTAGGCAGGGTGGTTAGGGAGGGCCTCTGTGAGGAGCTGACACTGAGTTCAAAAGGAGAAAGACAAGCACTATCAAAGCTGCAGGTGGCAGCATTGCAGATGAAAGACATAACCGGTGCAAAGGCTCTGAGGCAGAGAGGAATATAGTCTGTTGCAGGGACAGCAAGGCCAGTGTGGCAGGGGTAAGGTTATGGGAAGGTTCAGACCATATCACACAGGGCTGGAGTGCCAGGGAAAGGAGTTTGGATTTTCTTCTGTGATGGAGTAACTGGTGTGTTTTTGTTTGTTGTTGTTGTTGTTGTTGTTGTTGTTTGGAGACAGGGTCCAGCCCTGTCACCCAGGTTGGAGTCCAGTGGCACAATCTTGGCTTACTGCAGCCTTAACCTCCTGGGCTCAAGCAATCCCTGCCTCAACCTCCCAAGTAGCTGGGACTACAGGTATGCACCACCACACTTGGCTAATTTTTGTACTTTCTGTAGAGACAGGATCTTGACATGTTGCCCAGGCTGGTCTCGAGCTCTCGAGCTCAAGAGATCCTTCAGCCTTGGCCTCCCAAAATGCTGAGATTATAGGTGTGAGCCACTGTGCCCTGCCTGGAGTGTTTTAAACAGGGGAGTGGCATGGTCTTGAGGGCCCTTCAAAGACTATCGCTTTGGCTGCTGTGTGGAGGATGGACGGGAGGCCAAGGGAAGAATTGGAAGTCCAGGGAGAAGGCCAGGGCAGGGAGGGTAAGAGATGATGGTGGCTGGACCAGGGAAGTGGAGATTGCAAAAGGTGGTAGAATTCAAGATTCAGGATGTGTTTCAGGGTAAAACAGACGAGCCCTGCTAGCTGGCTAGTGGGTGTGTGGGGTGTCAGGGTGGAGAGAGAGGATGCAGGGATGCAACAGGAGGTCACCAAGGCCATAGAGGAGCCAGGTTACTAGATGCTTGGTTTCCCTTGGAGGCAAGGGCTTTGAAGTAGGGGCTGCTAGCTTCCCACTTGCACCGCATTTTGCAGACCAGGGAGGTAAGGCTCAGGTGGGCTGAGTGACTTGCCCAAGGTCCTCTTTGGGGCAGAAGTCCTGCACTCTCCACCACTGGAACCCTCGCATCATTTCTTCCATCACCAACCTCTCTGAGTGCACATCATTTTAGAGAGGAGGAAACAGAGGTAAGGCCAGAGCTGGAGCCCACACCAGCCCCGCCCTGCCTGCTGCCCTCCTGGCCTGCCTGGGAGAAAGTGCTCCCTTGATGGGGCTCAGCACCAGGTACTACATAGCCCTGTCTCCTGGGTTTGCGTGGATGATCAGTGGTCCTCCCTTGACACCTTTCATGTGACAGCCTCCTGGCCTGGAGGAAGCCTTGCACCCCTAGGTCCCTGAGACCAAAATTGGGAAGGGAGGCCACTATTTCTGTTTACGTCGTTTCCACCTTATCAGCAGCCCAGACACCAAAGAAGAGCCCTGTGGGACAGGCCTCACCCATTCCCTGCTCTGGGCATTTGTCCAGCTTGGGAGAAAAAAGTCCCCTGAGTGGAGCCTGAAAAGCCCACAAGCAGCTGGGGAAGCCCCGAAGTGGCTCTTCCTGTGCTTTGCCCTATTTTGCACAGATGAAGTCAGATGGCCAAATGAGAACCTAGTGTTTGTCCACCCAAGGTGCCTGAAAGGGGTAATTCCTAGCATTCCTGGGACTTCGGCACACATCACCAGCCCTGCCAGGGACACGTGTGGCAGGAAGCTGAGTATTAGAGAATATTTCCTTTCCATCCATTATCTCACTTAATGTTCATCACAGCACCACAAACACAGGTCATCATTTCATTACCCCCATTTTACAGGAAAGTGAGACTCAGAGAGACCACATGAATTGCCCAGAGTCACACAGCTGATAAATGGAACTTGATTTGTCTGGCTCAAAACTCCTTGAGGCCAGGTATGGTGGCTGACACCTGTAATCCTAACACTTTGGGAGGCTGGGGTGGGAGGATCGTTTGAGCCCAGGAGGTCGAGGCTGCAGTGAGCTGTGATCATGCCACCTCACTCCAGCCTGGGCAACAGAGTGAGATGCTGTCTCAAAAACAAAACGAAACAAAACAAAACAAAACAAAACCCCTTCTTGAAAACTGTGTGCCTAGCATTGTGCCGAGCACTTTCTCTACATTGTCTCCTTAAAAAAAAAAAAAAGGCCATGAGGGCCAGGCACAATGGCTCACACCTGTAATCCCAGGTGTGACTTTGGGAGGCCTAGGTGGGCGGATCACCTGAGGTCAGGAGTTCGAGACCAACCTGACCAACATGGTGAAACCCCTGTCTCTACTAAAAATACAAAAAATTAGCTGGGCATGGTGGCAGATGCCTGTAATCCCGGCTACTCAGAAGGCTGAGGCAGGAAAATTGCTTGAACCCAGGAGGCAGAGGTTGCAGTGAGCTGAGATTGTGCCACTGCACTGCAGCCTGGGCTTGACAGAGCGAGACTTCATCTCAAAAAAAAAAAAAGAAAAAAAAAAGAAAGAAAAGCCACGAGAGCTTGCCAATTCCCATGGCAGGATGGACTTTGAGATGCTGTTTTTAGTCCTGTTTTCATTATCGAGGAGATTTAAAAGAAAGGGTAGGATTTTCCCACTAAGGCAGTCCAAGTAGCATGGCCAAGCTTTTGTTGTTCAGGCTCTGGTTTCCTTGGCTGAGGGTGGAGGGCAGAAGCCACTGGATGCCAGGAGCGAATGCCTGTCAAGGTCCTGGTTTGGATATCTTGACCAGTGAGGGGAAAAGCCAGGCCAGCCCCAGGAAAATGGGGGAATCTGAAGGTGAAGTGGATCAGGCAGGTAACAGGATGGGGTGGGGAAAGTTTGGTCCCTCGGGAGCCGGAGCCAGAGACCCCAAGGTCCACCCTTGGCATGGAGAGAGACAGATGGCTCAATTTCTTGGTTATGAGTAGATCACGTGGACAGTGAGCATTTCAGTGACAATCAGAATAGACCAAGGGCCAGGAGCTCACTTCCAAGTTCTCTGGACTGCTTCTCCCCATGCCCCCTAGGTCTTTGGCCATCCTAGAAGGAGAACCCCAGGAATGGATGAGACGACAGCTTACCACCCTGATAGGCAGGGAGTAAAGGGCTATTTTTAAAAAAAAAATTTTTGAGATGGAGTTTCACTCTTGTTGCCCAGGCTGCAGTGCAACGGTATGATCTTGGCTCACTGCAACCTCCACCTTCCAGGTTCAGGTGATTATCCTGCCTCAGCCTCCCGAGTAGCTGGGATTACAGGTGCCCACCACTACGCCCAGATAATTTTTGTGTTTTTTTGGTATTTTTAGTAGAGACAGGGTTTCACCATGTTGGCCAGGCTGGTCTTGAACTCCTGACCTCAGGCGATCCACCTGCCTCAGCCTCCCAAAATGCTGGGTTTACAGGTGTGAGCCACCACGCTCCATCGGCCAATTTTAATTTGAGCCCTCATGGCCGAGTGTGTGGACTCTGGGACCACCTGAGTTCAAATCCTGCTTCTGCCATTTGCTAGCTCTGTGACCTCAGGGTAGTTACTTAGCCTCTCAGTTCCCCAGTTCCCCCGTCTGTAAAATGGGCTTAGTACTGGTATCTATCTTAGAGGATTGTTGAGAAGATCAAATAAGTTAATACACGCTGAGCACTTAGAATGCCTGGAACAGAGTAAAAGCTTTATGTGTTAGTGCCACAAAATTAAAAAAAAAAAAAGTGACTTTTTTTTTTTTTTTTTTGAGACAAGCTCTTACTCTGTCACCCAGGCTGGAGTGCAGTGGTGCAAATACAACTAACTCCAGCCTCGACTTCCTGGGCTCAAATGATCCTTCCACCTCAGCCTAACAAGTAGGTAGCACTACAGCCACATGCCACCACTCCTAGCTAATTTTTGCAAAAAAAAAAAATTTCTGTAGAGATGGGGTCTCAATATATTGCCTAGGCTGGACTTGAACTCCTGTTCTTAAGCATACCTCCCACCTCAGCCTCCCAAAGTGCTGGGATTATAGACATGAGCCACTGAGCCCAGCCCAGTGAGATAGTTCTTGTGCCTGGTGAATACTATGGGGCCAGTTTCACCTGCCAATCTGACTTTGTGGAGAGAATCTCTAGCCTGCCCTCTCCACAACCACAGTGCAGCCTGACTGCCTCACCTGAGTCAGCCGTGACCAGCTCTCCAATCTCTTCCCCCACCTTCATCTCCCACCTCCATTTTTTCTGGTTTTCCCATACAAAACGTACTCCCTCCGCAGGGCCTTTGCACTGGCCGTTTCCTCTGTCTAGAGCCATCTTTTTCAAATGACTCTTCCTCAGCACATGACTAAAGCAGCCCCCACCTCTCCTCCCGCTCACTTGCTATCTGGCCCCCTATATGAGATCCAAAGTCACTGTGCTCATTGGCTGGCTTATCTGTTTGTTTTTTTTTTTTTTTTAATGTTGAAAAGATATATATATATATATATATATATTTAGAATTAGGCAGCTGGACTTAGTTTAGATGATCCCAATTTTGTTGGCAACAACCAAAGCGTCGTAATCAGGAGCCAGTCGAACATACGCCTTTTTCTCTCTGAATCAGGGTGTTGACCTTGGCCACATCAATGTCACAGAGCTTCTTCACAGCCTGTTTAATCTGGTGCTTGTTGGCTTTAACATCCACAATGAACACAAGTGTGTTGTTGTCTTCTATCTTCTTCATGGCAGACTCAGTGGTCAGCGGAAACTTGATGATAGCATAGTGGTCAAGCTTGTTTCTCCTGGGGGCGCTCTTCCGAGGATATTTGGGCTGCCTCCGGAGTCGCAGTGTCTTGGGCCGCCGGAAGGTGGGTGACGTGCGGATCTTCTTTTTTTTGTGGCTGTGGACACCTTTCAACACTGCCTTCTTGGCCTTTAAAGCCTTTGCTTTGGCTTCGGCTTTAGGAGAGGCAGGAGCTTCCTTCTTCGCTTTCGGCGCCATCTTGTGAAAAGCCTGACTTATCTGTTGATCCTGTTTCTCCCTGACTAGGCTCTGGGCTCTGCGAAGGCAGGGACCTTGGCCATCTAGTTCACCAGGGTATTCCTGGCAGGTAGGGCATTCCTGTCACATAATAGGAGCTTGGTAAATAAATAGTACATGAGTGGGTGAACGGACAAAGGAATGCATGGATGGATGGATGGATGGATGGATGGATGGATGGATGGATGGATGGACGGACGGACGAACGGACAGACGACTGAGACAATTCTCTGGGCTCTTCAAGTCAACTTTTTGTGCCTCTCCAGGTGGAGCTTAAGAAGCCTGGGGCTCCCCCCGCTGGGAAGGCCATTCATGACCCTTGCCTTCCCCAGGAGTCTTCATCTCTGAGTCCTGTGCCCAGCCCTCCCCATTGGGATAACAGCCCTTTTGCCTGCCTGGGCTCGGGGACCTCTAGACCCTCTGGAAGGTCCGTCTGCTCTGTCTTTTGAGGCTAAAAGGTTTCTGTGTTTTCCTTAGAGCTGCACCAGAGCAGAGCTTTCTCAGGGTGGGCTGCATCCTCAGTGTGGGGTGTGGGATGCAGTGTCTGAGGTCGAGGCCTCTTGATGGTCTCCTGATGTGCTTCCTATGGCCATATCAGTGGCGACAGGTGGAAATGCTGCTGTTCTCCTTGGTAAGCGGGGCTGCAATGAGCCTCCCATAGTCCCCATGACCATCCCGGCCCGTCCCCTCTCCGGGATTCCCCACAACCCCAAAAACTCCTGGGCACCCAGCACTAAGGGTATTATCTACTCTCATTGGCATGTGCCCTACCAACCATCTTTTGAACACTTCCGCCAGCCATCTTTTGAACATTTCTGCCAGACTAAGATCATGTCTTTCCTGTTCAATCTCATACTCCAGTCCTCTTGGGAGCCTCTTTTTATTCAATCCAACCCGCATTCTGAATGCACCTCACATCCCTCTCCCTCCCCACCCTGTGTGGCCCCCTTAGTCTTCGGGTGCCAAGCCTCCTGATTCTCCTTTGGGAAACCCCTCCATGGCCACTCTCGTCCCAGCAGGTAAGGTGAGGCTGACTCTCCTCTCCTGTCATGCTGGGAACGGTCAGACGACTCACGTCTGACTAGTCAGCCATTCCGCCCATCTTGCCACAACGCTGATTGGTTCAGAAATGAGTGCAGAATTCCAGTTGGTCCAGTGGGAGTCCGGCTTGGGGGAACGCTTGTAATAGAGAAGCTGGATGCGGGGTCAGGTGGCTGAGCTGGTGGTGGCTGTCTTTGCTATGCCATCCAGAACCTACTTGAGAAGGAAAGCTGGAAAATATACAATGTGAGCTCTCTGATGACATTGACATCATTGGAACACCTGCGTCTAGCTATCCCTCAATTTATCTCTTTTGGTCTTGTCAGTTTCATGAGTCACTGCCCTTTTTCACTTATGCCAGTTTAATGTGAACCTCTGTCACATGTAACCCAAAGACAAATACAGCCTGGACCTGCACCCGCCCACACAGTAGTCACTCACTGGCTCTTGAGCTTTTGAAATGTGGCCAGTCCAGACCAGGTGTAGTGGCTCACACCTGTAATCCTACCACTTTGGGAGGCCAAGGCAGGCAGATCACTTGAGGTCAGGAGTTCGAGACCAGCTTGGCCAACATGACAAAACCCCATCTCCACTAAAAATACAAAAATCAGCTGGGCACGGTGGTGTGCACCTGTAATCCCAGCTACTCAGGAGGGTGAGGCAGGAGAATCGCTTGAACCCGGAAGGAAGAGTTTGCAGTGAGCTTAGATCACACCCCTGGACTCCAGCCTGGGCGATACAGCAAGACTCTGTCTCAAAAAAAAGTAAATAAAATAAAATAAAATAAAATAAAAAAAGAAATGTGGCCAGTCTGAATTGAGAGGGATCATAAGTGTAAAACACAAAGTAGACTTCAAAGACAGTATGAAAACAAAAATGTAAGCTATTTTATTATTAATTTTCAACGTGATTATACTTTGGCCATGTTGGGTTGAATAAAAATATATTATTAAAATTAATGTCCACTGTTTCTTTTTTTTTTTTTTTTTTTTTTTTTTTGAGACTGAGTCTCACTCTGTCGCCCAGGCTGGAGTGCTGTGGCCGGATCTCAGCTCACTGCAAGCTCCGCCTCCCGGGTTCCCGCCATTCTCCTGCCTCAGCCTCCCGAGTAGCTGGGACTACAGGCGCCCGCCACCTCGCCCGGCTAGTTTTTTGTATTTTTTAGTAGAGACGGAGTTTCACCGTGTTAGCCAGGATGGTCTCGATCTCCTGACCTCGTGATCCGCCCGTCTCGGCCTCCCAAAGTGCTGGGATTACAGGCTTGAGCCACCGCGCCCGGCCTCACTGTTTCTATTTACTTTTTCAACGCTGCTACTAGAAAAATTTAATTTCTGGCCGGATGTGGTGGCTCATGCCTGTAACCCTAGCACTCTGGGAGGCTGACGCAGGTGGATCACTTGAGGTCAGGAGTTCAAGACCAGCCTGGCCAACACGGTGAAACCCCATCTCTACCAAAAATACAAAAAAATTAGCCGAGCGTGGTAGTGCGCGCTTGTAATCCCAGCTACTCGGGAAGCAGAGACAGGAGAATCTCTTGAACCCGGGAGGTGGAGACTGCAGCGAGCCAAGGTCATACCACAAGATCAAGATTGCAGTGGTGCAATCTTGGCTCGCTGCAGCCTCAAACTCCTGGGCTCAAGAGATTCTGCTGCCTCACCTTCGTGAGTAGCTGGGGCTACAGGTGTTTGGCCACCATGTCCCGCTAATTAAAACAACAACATCAACAACTTTTTTTTTTTTTCTTGTAGAGACAAGGTCTACGTTGCCCAGGCTGGTCTTAAACTCCTGGCCTCAAGCAATGCTCCTGCCTTGGCTTCCCAAAGTGTTGAGATTACAAGCATGAGCCACTGCTCCTGGCCCTGTGTGCATTGTGAGAGCCCAGAGCCGGTACAGTCATGTCTCCAGCCTTCCAGAGTCAGAGCCAGCCCCTAAACTGCTTGGACCCAGTGTTGCAGGCCATATCCAGGACGCAAACCCATCCAAGTGGGGCTTCCAAGGAGGGAAATGGGAACCACAACCCTGGGGAGGGGCAGGAACCGGTAGCTGCAGCCCTTTTCCACCTGTGTGGAGCCACTCAGAGTTTCGACATTTCCTCTGGAAATTCTTTTATCTTCAAAGAGCTCCCCGTTTCCCTCTGGATTTTGATATGCCTAACGCTGTTTTCTCTAGGACTGCTTGTTGCAGTCTTTCTCTATGGTTGCTGGGACTCAGATCCTAGAAGACTAACCTATGTCCTTTGTCCTGGGGACCTTAACAGAGGGTGTGCCAGCAGGGGCACAGGTGGGTCTGCCCAGGGGAGGTGCCTGGACAGGCAACAGGTGGACTCTCAGAGTCCCAGGAGGTCATCACAGGGTGGTACAAGTCAGGTGCCCTGTTCCCCAGCCAGAGACACGTTGTGTGTTGGGTGGGGGAGCTGGGGGAGTCATGTTCCCCAAAATGCACTGCTTTTGCAATGTGAAAGGAAAAAGAGCCATGAAAATTACTTTTCATTCTAAAAAAAGAACATTACTGATGTCTCCTTTGTTCTCCAAAGGTTTCAGCAGATATATAGAGCAAGTTTCTTCGTTTAACAAGTTCCTCATAAAAATGACGAAGTCTGATGCAATATTTTTCTAGGTCAGGTGGTCTGAAAAAGGTTCTGAGTTGCTGAAGGAGCCCAGCGCCTTCACCTGCCCTGGGCTCTCCTCTGGTCCCTTCCCCGGGGAGCCTTTCCTGACCTCCAGCCTGGGTCAGCTCCCCTGTCTGCACCAGAACCCTCGGCATGGTGTGTGTGTGTGTGTGTGTGAGCGAAAGAGAGACAAACAGAGAGAGAGAGAGAGAGAGAGAGAGAGGAGAGTCTTAGGCTATATGTGTCCCCACCAGAACCCACACTCGTGTGGGCTGGGACTCTTCAATCTCCACAGATTTCAGTGCCTGCTACCTTGTAGGAGCTTTTTTTGTTTTTGAGACAGGGTCTTGCTCTGTCACCCAGGCTGGAGTGCAGTGGCTGTATAATGGCTCAATGCAGCCTCGACCTTCTAGGCTCAAATGATCCTCCCACCTCAGCCTCCCGAGTAGCTGGGACTTCAGGCATACACCACCACGCCTGGATAACTTTTGTATTTTTTGTAGAGACAGAGTCTCACTATGTTGCCCAGGCTGGTCTCGAATTTCTGGGCTCAAGTGATCCTCCTGCCTTGGCCTCCAAAACTGCTGGGATTACAGTCACTGAGGCCAGCCTCCTTGTAGGAAGTATTTATTAATTGAAAGAATAATTGAATAAATATCCCAATAAATCCCCAATTCAGGATATTTCCCCCATATATTCATAGCACCCCAACTAAGGCCCTCAGTACTTGTGCTCAAGTCCTCAAGATTACCTTTTGGGGATCCAGTTCTCTCCTGGTTAATGTCTGACTATGGAAGAGAAAGGTGTTCCTCTCTCCACCTACCCAGCTCTTCAATTGACCTCTTGGCCATCAGATTGAGTGGCCACCCTGTGCCAGCCCCAGAGACCCCACGTGGGTCTGGGGGCAGGACTGTGTGTTTTCATGAAGTTCCTAGTTGTCTCTGGAGTGTTCAGGAACCACATTTACAGGTGAGACAAATGGAGCCACGACTGAATGTTAAGGTCCGCATCCTCTGAGAACTGTTGGGAGAAAACTGAGGTAAGGGATTTGGAAACGTTCAGAGAAAATGAAGAGGGTCTGGAGCGAGGGTGAGTGCAGATTCTCAGGAACAGATGGTCCCTTTCAAGCTATGTGTGCACACCTCAGGAGGCAGGAGTGGTGAACTCTGAGGTTCTTCATCAGATCTCTTCAAGGCACTGGTGCCATGTGGGTGGGAGAGGCGAGGACAGGAAGCCCTGGAATTCTGCTAGCTTGGCTGGGCGTGGTGGCTCCTGCCTGTAATCCCAGCACTTTGGGAGGCCAAGGCGGGCAGATCAGCCGAGGTCAGGAGTTCAAGATTAGCTTAACCAACATGGGGAAACCCTGTCTCTACCAAAGATACAAAAAATTAGCTGGGCATGGTGGCACGCACCTGTAATCCCACCTACTCAGGAGGCTTAGGCAGGAGAATGGCTTGAACCCAGGAAGCGGAGGTTGCAGTGAGCCGAAATCGCGCCATTGCACTCCAGCCTGGGCAACAAGAGTGAAACTCCATCTCAAAAAAAAAAAAAAAAAATTCTGCTAGCTTACAGGCAGATCACCTGAGGTTAGGAGTTCAAGACCAGCTTGGCCAACATGGTGAAACCTCGTCTCCATGAAAAAATACAAAGATTAGCTGGGCATGGTGGCACATGTCTGTAGTCCCAGTTACTCGGGAGGCTGAAGCAGGAGGATCGCTTGAGCCCTGGAGGTGGAGGTTGCAGTGAGCCGAAATCATGCCGCTGCACTCCAGCCTGGGCGACAGAGTAAAACTCTTTCTCAAAAATAAATACATAAAATAAAAAATTCTGCTGCCTTGGAATCTTGGGCAAAAGGGCAAGGGCATTGAGAGAGGGGCCCAGCTTTGGCTGGTGGACAGGTGGCATCTGGTTGGCACAATAGTGTGCCTAGGAGACCACAACTAGGGCTTGATTGGGTAGAAGAGGACAGGACTTTGGCGGTGATGGCTTGGCCATGAGATGGATGTGGGGTCTCTGAGGGGTGCGCTCTGACAGAGGGTATGAGGGGAGGCTGGTGGGGATGGGTGTGTGCCAGCGTCTATGGGTGTGTAGAAGTGTGTGTTTGTGTCTCTGAAAGTGAGAACACGTGTGAGTGTCTGAAGTGTGTTTTTGTACATTGCACATGTGTAAAATTAAGTGTGTGCAAATGTATATTTTGGTTCAGAAATTATCTATGGGGATGAGGGCACTGGGCTGGGTGTGTGTATGTGTGTGTGGGTATTTTCATGCAGCTGGGTTAGTCACTGGGGTTTTGTGTGTATGTGTGTGTGTATGTGGGTGCATATGGGTATATATGTATGTATATATGTATATGTGTGTGTGTAATGTGTGTATGTGTGTATATATGTGTGTATGTTGTATGTCTGTGTATGTGCGTGTATATGTGTGTATGCAGGCATGTATATGTGTGTGCGTGTATGTGTGCATGTGTGTGCGTGTATGTGTGCATATGTGTATGTGTGTGTCTGCATGTACATGTATATGCATGTGTGTATGTGTGCATATGTGTATGTGTGTGTATGCGTGTATATGTGTATGCGTGCGTGTGTGTATGCGTGTATATGTGTGTGCATGTATGTGTGCGTATGTGTGCGTATGTGTGTATGTGTGCGTATGCGTGTATATGCGTATGCATGTATGTGTGTGTGGTCGGGATGAGGAGCTGATGTGGTTGGGACTGAGCTGATCAGAGCTGTATCCCTGGTAGACTTGTGGAAAGTTCTAGACTTGGGGGCAGAAGAGCCATATTCAAATCCCACCTTTGCCACTTTTTAGCACATGGCCTCAATGGTTTCTCCCCCTCTCCATGCCTCAGTTTCCTCATCTATAAAATGGGCATCATTACCCTTACGATCTCCTGGGGCTGACCGGGACGTCAAAAACCCTGGTAGCTCAGTTCACCCTGGAGAAAGGGAATGAGAAGGGGGCTCCTGCTCTTCCGTGCTCTTGGAATTTCTTACCGTGAGCACATGTTATTTTTATAATAAAAAAGAAGCTGGAAAAAGGTGTCGGTGTCCCGGAACCCCTGGACACATTTCTCAGCCCAGCTGGGGAGATGCCTGTGGTTCTGAAGAGAGAGGGCCACAGTCAGGGCT
Source organism: Papio anubis (assembly GCF_008728515.1). NCBI lineage: Eukaryota > Metazoa > Chordata > Mammalia > Primates > Cercopithecidae > Papio > Papio anubis. Next base: position 32,479,918 of record NC_044993.1, on the reverse strand, counting down.
TGAGGTTGTTTGCCAGGGGATAGGGTGTGAGGCTAGGTAGGTTCTGGATGGCCTCCCCCTCCCTAGGAGCAGGCTCTGAATGTCACTGCCTAACTTTGAGAAGATAGAGATGCTGCTTCCAGGAGGCCTCTCGGCTTCTATACCTGACCAAGGAGAATGGAATCCCACCCAGTGCCTGGACAAACAGGACAAAATCACCTGCAGAAACAGCTCCTACCAGACATGAGATTCAATCCAATGGAAACCTGGCAATGTCAGTTTCTTTTTCTTTTTATTTATTGACTTTTAATTCTCCCATGTCCCCGATGAATCACAAAACGCTGGCATCAGAGATTTCCTCTGATTACCTTGCCTCCCAGGAGGGAGGCAAAGGCTTTCACTTTCCTTTTTTGTACCTTTCTTAATAAGGTTTGAATTTTCCAACCTTGTGTATCTCTTTTCCCTGTTTCTGCCCCCACTTCCTCCTCCTGCAGGCATTAGGTCTCCGACCAGAGATCCTGCCTTTTGGGGGTTTTCTTCTTGGAATCTCAGTGTATTAAAAGGAAACCAAAACTGCAGTCAATGTTATATAATTTTTTAAAAATACCAAAGTGCTGGATTTCAATACTTTTCTATTTTTTACAGTCCATGTATATATAAATATATATGTATATATGTGTGTGTATATATATCCCCCCCACAGGGATTACATTTGCATAATTTGACTTTCAAAAGGTGCAAAGTAAGAATAAACAGATAAAAACTTTCCTTCCACCCCTGACTCCTGCTTCCTTCCCCAGAGGCAAGCCCTGTGGTGCTGGTTCCTCATGTAGCCCTCCAGGAAATTTTCTGCATATACAAGCTGATGTATACAGGCATTCCCACCTCCCCACACCCTTCTCCTTAAACTATCATCTTCTGTGCATACTGGCCTTGTTCTTTTTCCTCCTCCACTTAACAGTGTATCTTGATGGCTGTTTGCAAGAGCACAGGAATGCCCATAAAATCTGTCATTTTACAGAAGGGGAAACTGAGGCCCAGAGAGGTCTAGAACCCAGTCTTGAATCACGATTCAGGGCTCCTTCTTCAAGTCGAAGGTGAAATCGGTAGGGATAAACTTTTCCTGCTCAGACACATTGTTTTACAAGGCTCCTTCATTGAGTGAAATGGAACTCAGGCCAAGATTTGTTTGTTTGTCTTAGGTGCCTTGGATTCTCAGAAGGAAGACAGGAAACCAGCTCCCTCAGAGATGGCTGCCTTCCAGCCCAAACAGGGGTCTGGTCTGTGGAGCTCCCTCCAGCTCTGCCACAATAACTGTGTGGCCTCGGGTGGGTTACCTCCCCTCTCTATATCTCCCCAGCTGGAATTTGTTGCTCTCTCTTCTGGGTTCCCACAACATGATTTATAACCATTTCTACCGACTCCCCAGCTTCCTCTTCTCATCCTTAAATTATCTTTACTTAACTGAGCATTTATGATGTTCCGGGGCTGTGTCCAGCACTTTTCATGTGTTGAAGTCTCAAAACAATACTGAGAGGTAGGGGGAATTTTTTTTTTTTTTTTTTAAATGAATAAGGAAACTGAGGCTGGCTCATGCCTGTAATTCCAGCACTTTGGGAGGCTGAGGTGGACAGATCACTTGAAGTCAAGAATTTGAGACCGGCCTGGGCAACATGGTGAGATCTTGTCTCTAAAAACAAAACAAAACAAAACAAAACAAAACAAAACAAAAAAACCACACACACACACACACAAAATCCTGAGGCTTAAAGAGGTAAAAGAGCTTCCCTTCTTCCCTTATACCACACAGTTAGTGTTGAAGGCAGAAATCATACCAGGCCAGCTCTGCCAACTGCAGAGTTCCTAATGTAACCCATTGCTCCCTTGCACCTAGATATTAGAGTGTGAGCTTAGGCATCCCCAAAAGGCTGGGCCCAGAGAAGGAAGGCAGATTGCCCAAAGACACACAGCTACTGGGGCTGAGTGGGAAGTGGAACATTTCTTAGGCTTTTTGGATATTTATCATGTGCTGGATGCTGGTGACATGGAGATGAATAGAACACCTTCTGTTTGCTCCCAAGTTGCTCAGGGGATCTTCTCATCTGTACAATGGTCGGAGTCAGGTGTTGGCCAGTACCTACCTGGCTTAGACCACTGGTCCCTCCAGAGTGTTGAGCAACAGCTAGGCACCAGGCACTATGCAGTTTGCACGTGTATTCTTCATAGCGACCTAAGAAAACAGGTGCCCTTGTCCCATTTTACAGATGAGGAAACCGACGCGTGGAGAGGCGAAGAAGCAGCAGCCCTGGCACCAGAGCTCTGGTCTGGCCCAGCCTAGTCCTAGCTATCCCACAGCTCTATCTCCTTGGCTTGAGAACTGAAGGGCACTGTGAATGAGTATGGGGGAAGGTAGTGTTTAAATAATACTTCCGATTATTATGATCAATGGGGTATTGGCACTGGAGGGTCATCTTCAGGTCTGGGTGGGAAGAGTAGATGTTTGGACAGAGGCCCTTTCCTGGCCTTTCATCATTCGAAACAGAGCAGGCAAACTCCTTCCTCAGACAGGAAGGTGACTCAGATGTTCCTTTAGGAAAGTCCAAGTCCAGCCTAGGATCCCAGAAAGTCCCACTGGCCCTCCCAGCAGCTCCTTGGTTTCTCTCCACCGCGTGGTCTGAGAGGAAAGTTCCCAGGTGATTTCTCTGGCAGGAAGACATAGCGCTTTCAGCAGCTGAGGAACAATCAGAAAAAAATTTTTAAAAATCTCAATCCTGGGATCCCTAGATATGGGGAAACTGAGGCCACAGAGAGGCAGGGGTTTACCGAAAGTCCCACAGAAAGTCAGAGGTGGAGGCCAGTCCTATCTGGAATGCGGAACGGCACTGACCAAGGCTGCTGTGTGCTGGAAGCTGAGGACACTGTGATGGGCCAAGCCCAGGGAAGTGCTCCTGGCTCAGCAGGGGGCGAGGCCCTGGCTGGGCAAAGGCTGCATGACATGTCCACTCTGTGCTGGAGGGAAGTGGCTGCCCAGTGGCCCAGAGGAGGACACCATGAAATTCTGTCTGGTGTGTGTGCACGTGCTGGGGACGTATCAGGGCTCTCAGATTGGGGTCTGGAAAAATGCATTTTGCCAGGTGGAGAAGGGAGGAAGGGCATTCCTGTAGGAGGGAACAGCATGAGCAGAGGTGGGCGCTTTGCTCAGGGACTGTGAGGAGCAGTGGAATGTATGAGTTGAGAACATGGATGTTGGAATCACACTACTTAAGTTTGAATCCTGGTTCCATCACCTACACCTGTGCACCTTGGTAAGCATTCTAACCTCTTGGTGCCTCAGTTTCCTTCCCTGCTTTTGTTTGTTTTTCAGATGGAGTCTCACTCAGTCACCCAGGTTGGAGTGCAGTGGCGCAGTCTTGGCTCACTACAAGCTCCACCTCCCAGGCTCAAGCAATTCTCGTGCCTCAGCCTCTCGAGTAGCTGAGGCTACAGGCATGCACCACCATGCCCTGTTAAATTTTTTGTATGTTTTGTAGAGACAGGGTTTCACCATATTGACCAGGCTGGTCTCGAACTCCTGACCTCAAGCAATCCACCAGCCTTGGTCTCCCAAAGTGCTGGGATTACAGGCATGAGTCACTGCACCCAGCCTCAGTTTCCTTCTCTGTAAAATGGAGAGAAAACTAGTACCTACCTCAAAAGATTTTTGTGATAAATAAATTAATCCACATAAAAGGTCTAAAAAGAGATAGGCACATAGTTATTACTTGCTATTTCGAACACTGTATTCGAGTTCCGCGTGGTCTGGAACTAGATCTGGATTCTCCTTCCGTGCCCTTACCTCTGTGCTCAGTTCCATCTTGCTATTTTGGGGCTCCAAGAAACCCTTCTCATAACCTCACCCAGTGTTGAAGACTCCATCTCAAAAAAAAAAAAAAAAAAAAAGAAAGAAAAGGGAAAAGTCAAACCAAAGAGTGGAAAAAATCATTTCATTTCATTTTCTTTTTTTGTAGACAGGGTCTTGCTATGTTGCTCAGGGTGGTCTTGAACTCCTGGCCTCACACGATTCTTTCACCTCGGCCTCCCAAAGGGATTACAGGCACGAGCCACTGTGACTGGCTTGGAAAAAATAATTTCTTATCCAGAAAAAAAAAATTCTACAAAAATCAATAAGAAAACAACAGACTACTTAAAGGGAAAAAAGGGCAAAAATACTTGAATCAGCATTTCACAAAGAGGATTCCCAAACAGCCAAAAACCAAAAGAGAAAAACTTAAAATAGTGTTTACTTTCACAACCATAATAAGGAACCACTACACACACAGCAGAATGGCCGAACAGTTGCCAAATGTCAGCAAGGAAGTAGAGTACCTTAGTCCATTTCATGCTGCCATAACAAAATACCCAAGACTTGGCAATTTACAAAGATCAGAGATTTATTTCACACAGTTCTGGAGACAGGGAAGTCCAAGGTCAAGGAAATTGCATCTGACCAGGGCCTTCTTGCTGCATCATCCCATGGCGGAAAGCGAAAGGGCAAGAGTGCTCATGTGAGAGAAAGGGGAAGCAGGCAGAACGCACCCTTTTATCATGAGCCAGCTCCAGTGATAACTAAATCACTCCTACCATAATGACATTAATCTATTCATGAAGACAGAGCCCTCATGATCTCTAATCACCTCTTAAATGACCCACCTCTCAACACTGTTGCTTTGGGGATTAATTTTCCAAGACATGAACTTTGGGGGACACATTCAAACCATAGCATAAATAAGTAGAAATTTCATATACTGCCAAAGGACATGTAAATTGGTAGCGAACCTGGAAAAGTCTTTGGCAGTATCTGCTAAAGCAGAATATATGCATACTCATGACTCAGATGTTCTACTCCTAGATATACACTCAACATAAATGTGTTCATATGGGCTAGGCATGGTGGCTCATGCCTGTAATCTCACCGCTTTGGGAGGCTGAGGCGAAAGCATCCTTTGAAGCTAGGAGTTAGAGATCAGCTTGGGCAACACAGCAAGACCTCATCTCTGCAAAATTTTTTTTTTTTTTTTTAAGTTAGCCTGGTGGCATGTGCCTGTAGTCCTGGCAACTCAGGACTTTGTAATTACAATGAGCTATGATTGCACCACTGCATTCCAGCCTGGGTGAGAGAGCAAGACCCCATCTCTAAAAGACAATGGAAAAGTTTACAGATGTTTACTGCATGACATAAACAAGAATGTCCACAGTAACAGTATTTATAATAGTTCCACAATGGAAACTACTCAAATATCTATCAACAGTAGAATGAATAAACAAACTGGTTTATTTACATATTTGTGGTTTATGGTTTTGTTTTGTTTTTGTTTTTGTTTTTGGAGATGGAGTCTCACTTTGTTGCCCTGGCTGGAGTGCAGTGGCACGATCTCAGCTCACTGTAACCTCCGCCTCCCCAGGGTTCAAGCCATTCTCCTGCCTCTGCCTCCCGAGTAGCTGGGACTACAGGTGCGTGCCACTACGCCCGGCTAAGTTTTTGTATTTTTAGTAGAGATGGGGTTTCACCATGTTTGAGGTCAGGATGGTCTCAATCTCCTGACCTTGTGATCCGCCCACCTCAGCCTCCCAAAGTGTTGGGATTACAGGTGTAAGCCACCGTGCCCAACCAGTTTATCTTTTTAAACTATTTTTGTTTTAGTCAGGTCTTTTTATTTTATTTCATTTATTTTCAAGTGTACAATTCAATGATTTTTAGTAAATTTACAGAGTTGTGCAATCATCACCGTAATTCAATTTTAAAACGTTTCATTACTCAAGAAAGATCCCTCATAACTATTAACAGTCACTCCCTTTTCTAACCAGCCCCAGTCAACTGTTGTTAATCTAATTGCTATCTCTGTAGATTTGCCTTTTCTGGACATTTCAAATAAATTGAATTATCCAATATGTGGCCTTTTATGTGTGGCTACTTTCACTAAGTATAGTGTTTTTGATGTTCATCCATGTTTTAGCATGTACCAGCCCTTCATTCTTTTTAATGGCTGAATAGTATTCCATTATTCATTGCCACACTCTCTTGACTACTGTAGATTTATAGTAAGTATTGAAATTGGGAAATTTTATCTTCTAGCTTTGTTACTCTTTTTCAAAATTGTTTTTGCTATTCTAGGCTCTTTGCCTTTTAAAATAAATTTTAGAAATAGCTAGTCATTTTTTGAAAAAAAAAAAAAAAAAGCCTGCTTGGATTTTGAGAAGAATTGAATTGGATCTATAGATGAAATTGAGGAGAAATTCCTTATTAATAATGTAATAATGAGTATTCTGATTCATAGACAGAGAATGTCTATTTATTTAGACCTTCTTTAATTTCTCCCAGCAAAGATTTGTAATTTTCAGTGTAATAATATTGCATGTCTGTTAAATTTATTCCGAAGTTTTTTTTTTGAGACAGAGTCTTGCTCTGTCACCCAGGCTGGAGTGCAATGGCACGATCTCAGCTCACTTCAACCTCTGCCTCATGGGTTCAAGCAATGCTTATACCTCTGTCTCCTGAGTAGCTGGGATTACAGGTACGTGCCACCACATGTGGATAATTTTTGTATTTTTAGTAGAGGTGGGGTTTCACCATGTTGGCCAGGCTGGTCTTGAACTCCTGACCTCAGGTGATCCTCCTGCCTTGGCCTCCCAAAGTGCTGGGATTGCCGCCATGAGCCACTGCCCCCGGCCCCAAAGTATTTTATACTTATCGATATTATTGTGAATAGAATTATTTTCCTAATTGTATTTTTGATTGTTCATGAGTAGTATATATAAATACAATTGATTTTTTTTTTTTTTGAGACAGAGTCTTGCTCTGTCGCCCAGGCTGGAGTGTGATGGCACAATCTCAGCTCACTGAAAACTCTACCTCTTGAGTTCAAGTAATTCTCCTGCCTCAGCCTCCCAAGTAGCTGGGATTACAGGCGCCCACCACCATGCCTGGCTAATTTTTGTATTTTTAGTAGAGATGAGGTTTCACCATATTGGCCAGGATGCTCTTGAACTCCTGACCTTGTGATCCACCGACCTCAGCCTCCCAAAGTGCTGGGATTACAGGCGTGAGCCACCGCGCCCAGCCGCATTGATCTTTTAATATTGTTGTTCTATCCTGCAACCTTGTTCTACGCCTTCGTTGTTTTTTTGTTTGTTTCCTTTTTTCTTTTTTTTTTTTGAGACCCTTGTCACCCAGGCTGGAGTGCAGTGGCGCAATCTCGGCTCACTGCAACCTCTGCCTCTGGGGTTAGTTAAAGTGATTCTCTTTCCTCAGCCTCCCGAGTAACTGGGATTACAGGTGCCGTCACCATGCCCGGTTAATTTTTGTATTTTTAGTAGAGACGGGGCTTCACCATGTTGGCTGGGCTGGTCTCGAACTCCTGACCTCAAGTGATTTGCCTGCCTTGGCCTCCCAACGTGCTGGGATTACAGGCATGAGCCACCGCGCCTGGCCTGCCTTCATTGTTTAGTAGGCTTTGATTGTAGTTCTTTTAGGATTTTCTTTGTATAAGATGATATCATCTGTAAATGGGAATAGCTCTTCCTTTCTGACCTGCATGCCTTTTTTGTTGCCTAATTGCCTGGTTAGAACCTCCAATAACATGTTGAATAGAAATGGCCAAAGCAGACATTCTTGTTTTACTCCTGATCTTAGGGGGAAATCACTCAGTCTTTTACCATTAAGACTGATGTTAGTAGTTTTTCACAGATGCCTTTTATCAGCTTGAGATCCCTTCTATTCCTAGTTTTTGAGTTTGTTTTTTTTTAATCATGAAAGGTGTTGGACTTTGTCATTTTTTTTTTCTTTTTAATTTTCCTCTTTTTTTTTTTTTTTTTCTTTTTGAGACAGAATCTTGCTCTGTCTCTCAGGCTGGAGTGCAGTGGTACGATCTTGGCTCACTGAAACTTCTGCCTCCCAGGTTCAAGTGATTCTCCTGCCTCAGCCTCCCGAGTAGCTGGGACTACAGGTGCATGCCACCATGCCCGGCTAATTTTTGTAGTTTTAATGCAGATGGGGTTTCTCCATGTTGGCCAGACTGGTCTTGAACTGCTGACCTCAAGCGATCCCCACCCAACTCGGCCTCCCAAAGTGCTGGGATTACAGGCATGAACCACCATACCCAACCTGTCAATTTTTTTTCTGTGTTTATTGAGGATCATGTCGTTTTTGTCCTTTATTTTACAGATATGGTGTATTGCATTGATTGATTTTTGTATGTTAAACCAACTGTATATTCTTGAGACAAATTCCACTTGGTCTTGGAGGATATTTGTTTTTGGAGAAATTTTGCATTTATAAGAGACACTGGTTTTAGGTTTCTTTTTGTGTGTATGTGTGATGTCTTTTTCTAGTTTTGGTATCAGCGTAACATTGACCTCACAGAATGAGTTAGGAAGTATTCCTTCCTCTTCTATTTTTGGAAGGTTTTGAGAAAGACTGGTGTTAAATCAGGGCCTGGGCTCCTCTTTGTGGGAAACTTTTTGTTCTGTTTTGCTTTGTTTGAGACAGGGTCTCACTCTGTCTGTGCAGTGGTGTGGTCATGGCTCACCATAGCCTTGACCTCCTGGGCTCAGGTGATCACCCGCCTAAGCCTCCCTAGTAGCTAGGACTGCAGGCACATGCCACCACGTCAGGCTAATTTTCATATTATTTGTAGAGATGAACTTTTGCCATGTTGCCCAGGCTGGTCTTGAAACCCTGGGCTCAAGAGATCCACTTGCCTCAGCTCCCCAAAGTGCTGGGATTACAGGCATGAGCCACCACATCTGGCTGGAAACTTTTTGATTATTAATCCAATCTCTTTACTTGTAAATAGATCTATTCAGATTTTCTAAGTCTTCTTTAGTGAGTTTGTGTCTTTCTGTGAGTGTATACATTTTATCTGCATTATCTAATTTGTTGTCATAGAATTGTTCATAGTATTCCATTATAGTCTTTTTTTCTTTCTGTAATGTGGGTATTAATGCCTCCTCTCTCATTCCTGATTTTTTTTTTTTTTTTTTTTGAGACGAAGTTTCACTCTTGTTGCCCAGGCTGTAGTGCAATGGCGGGATCTCGGCTCACCACAACCTCCACCTCCCGGGTTCAAGCGATTCTCCTGCCTCAGCCTCCCGAGTAGCTGGGATTACAGGCATGCGCCACCACGCCCAGTTAATTTTGTATTTTTAGTAGAGACAGCGTTTCTCCATGTTGGTCAGGCTGGTCTTGAACGTCCGACCTCATGTGATCCACCCGCCTCGGCCTCCCAAAGTGCTGGGATTACAGGTGTGAGCCACCACACCTGGCCCTGATTTTGTTAATTTGTGTCTTCTCTCTTTTATTTGTAGTAAGTCTAGCTAAAGGGTGTCAGTTTTGTTGATATTTTCAGAGAACCAACATTTGGTTTCATCAATTTTCCCTATTGTTTTTCCACTCTCTATTTCATTTATTTCGATTTTAATCTAAATGATTTCATTCCTTCAGCTTGCTTTAGGTTTATTTTGCTCTTTTAAAAAATTAATTTCTTAAGGTAGAATGTTGGGTTACTGATTTGAAGTCTTTCTCTTAATATAGACATTTATGAGGAAGCTGTAGCTGTATCCTATAAGTTGTGGTGTGTTGTGTTTTGTTTCATTTGTCTCAAGTCTCTAATTTTCCTTATGATTTCTTTTTACCCACTGGCTATTTAGGATGTTATAGTTTATTTTTCACATATTTCTGGATTTCTGAAATTTCCTTCTGTTATGTTTTTCAACTGTGGTTGGAAAACATGCTTTGGATGATTTCAATCCTTTAAGATTTACTGAGGCTTGTTTTATGGTTTAACATATGGTATATCCTAAATAATTTTTCATGCACCTTTCAGTAGAATGTGGATTCTGCTTATTGTTGGGTGGAGTGTTTTATAGATGTCTGTAAGATATACATTTTTTTGGAGATAGGATCTTGCTCTGTTGCCCAGGCTCGAGTGTGGAGTGCAGTGGCGAGATCATAGCTCACTGCAGCTTCAACCTCTTGGGCTCAAGCAATCCTCCCACCTCAGCACCCTGAGTAGCTGTGACTAGAGGCACACACCACCACGTCTGGCTAATTTTTAAACTTTTTGCAGAGATAGGGTCTCACTGTATTGTCCAGGTTGGTCTCAAACTCCTGGGCTCAAGCGATCCTCTGGCCTTGACCTCCCAAAGTATTGGGCTTATAGGTGTGAACCACTGAGCCCAGCAGATCTAGTTGTTAACATTGTTCAAATCTTCTACTATTAATCTTCTAGCTAGTTCTGTTCATTATTGGGTATTGAGTTCTCCAACAATTATTGTTTCTTTTTTTTTTTTTGAGATGAATTCTTGCTCTGTCACCCAGGCTGGAGTGCAGTGGCATGATCTCGGTTCACTGTAACATCTGCCTCCCAGGTTCAAGCAATTCTCCTGCCTCAGCCTCTTGACTAGATGGAATTATAGGCACCCGTGTTAGCTAGGCTGGTCTCAAACCCTGACCTCAGGTGACCCACCTGCCTCAGCGTCCCAAAGTGCTGGGATTACAGGCATGAGCCACCGTGCCGGGCCTATTGTTTCATTTCTATTTGTCCATTCAATGCTGTCAATTTCTGATTCATATATTTTGGGGGTACTCCTGCTAGATGCATATATGTTTATAATTGTTACATCTTCTTTTAACTCAAGTAAACGATTTTGCCTTAAAATCTATTTTGTCTGATATTAGTATAGGTACTCTAGCTCTCTGTTGATATATTTTCATGGCATATCTTTTTCTTTTTCTTTTTTTTAAACCAGGCTTAATTCATTTTATTTTTGTTTGTTTGTTTAAAAACCTTATATTGTAGCCACAGTTGGAGCCTGGGTCCTCTATACAGAGACTCTGGTTTGAGTCTTGACAAGATGGTCAGTGAATTCCTAATAGGAAGAGTTGGTGATACTATCTCTTTCCAGATGTTGAGGGTCAGATAGCTATAGGTCTTGGCATCAAATGTGGGCTTGGCAAAGTTGCCTAGGGTGACAGTGCAGCCTCTGGCTGAAGTGTAGCAGCCCTGGATGCCACTGTGGAAGCCTCCGGGTCCTTCCACTGTGCCGGAGTCACCTGGTATTTGATCTTTTCTTGGAGAAGAAGCTCTTTTTTATCATGTAACTTTCAATCTATATGTGTTTTTGACAAGAAAGTGTGTCTCATGTAGACAGAATATAGTTGAATCATGTTTCTTAAGAAATCCATCCTACCAAACTCTGTTTTTAATTGGGGAATTTAATACATTTATATTCAATGTAATTACTGAAAAGATAATACTTACGTCTGCCATTTTTCTATTTGTTTTATATGTATATATTATATTTATAGTCTTTTTTTCTTTTGAGTACATTCATGTGTAATCTTTTTCTTCTGAGTCTTTTTTTGTTCCTCTATGCCTCCATTATTACCTTCTTTTATGTTGAATATAGTATTTTATTTCCTCTGTGTGTGTATGGTTTTAAAAATAGTTTTAAACCATATTTTTAGTTATCTTCTTAGCATTTCCCCTGGGGAGTACAATTAAGAACTTAATTTAAAAGAATCAAATTAGGATTAATGCCAACTTAATTTCAACAGTATAAAAAACCTTTGCCCCAATGTAACTCCAATGCCTTTCTTCTCCTTGTGTTACTATTTTCATATAACTTACATCTTTGTACATTTTAAACATATCAACATAGTTTTAATGATTGCTTCATGCAGCTATTTTTTAAATCAGATAGAAGAAAAGATTTACAAACAAAAGTAATTTATACTATCATTTATATTTACCTATATAGTTACCTTTGTTAATGCTCTTTATTTCTTTGTGTGAATTTGACTTACTGTCTAATGTCCTTTCATTTTAGTTTGAAGAATTCTCTTTAGTATTTCTTTTAGACACAGGTCTACCAGTGACAATTTTGCTGTTTGTGTTTATATAGGATATATTTTATTTCTAATTTGCTTTTGAAGGACAATTTTGCTGAATATTAAATTCTTGGTTGATAGTCTTTTTTTTTTTTTTCTCAGCACTTTGAATAGGCAATTCTACTACCTTCTGGAATCCATAATTTCTGGTGAGAAAACGCCTGTTTTTTTTTTTTTTTTTTTTTTTTTTTGAGACGGAGTCTCGCTCTGTCGCCCAGGCTGGAGTGCAGTGGCGCGATCTCGGCTCACTGCAAGCTCCACCTCCCGGGTTCACGCCATTCTCCCGCCTCAGCCTCCGAGTAGCTGGGACTACAGGCACCCGCCACCACGCCCGGCTAGTTTTTTGTATTTTTAGTAGAGACGGGGTTTCACCATGTTAGCCAGGATGGTCTCGATCTCCTAACCTCGTGATCCACCCGCCTCGGCCTCCCAAAGTGCTGGGATTACAGGCTTGAGCCACCGCGCCCAGCCGAAAACGCCTGTTAATCTTTTATTTTTGAGATGAAGTCTAGCTCTGTTGCCCAGGCTGGAGTGCAGTGGCACGATCTTGGCTCTCTACAACCTCCATCTCTAGGGTTCAAGCAATTCCCCCCCCTCAGCCTCCTGAGTAGCTGGGAGTACAGACGTGCACCACCACATCCAGCTAATTTTTGTATTTGTAGTAGAAATGAGACTTCGCCATGTTGCCAGGTTGGTCCAGAGCTCCTGACTTAAGGTGATCTGCCTGCCTTGGCCTCCCAAAGTGCTGAGATTGTAAGTGTGAGCCACCATGCCCAGCCAACAGCTATTAATCTTATTGAGGATCCTTTGTCTGTGATGAATGGGTTTTCTCTTGCTGCTCTCAAGATTCTCTCTTTAGCTGTCTTTCTAATGTTTTACAATAATGTGTCTAGGTGATGATCTCTTTGAGTTTATCTTACTTTAAGTTCATTGAGATTCTTTTTTTTCCCTAACCCAACTTCACACTGATAGATTCTTTTTTTTTTTTTTTTTTTTTGAGACGGAGTCTCACTCTGTCGCCCAGGCTGGAGTGCAGTGGCCGGATCTCAGCTCACTGCAAGCTCCGCCTCCCGGGTTCACGCCATTCTCCTGCCTCAGCCTCCCGAGTAACTGGGACTACAGATGCTGGCCACCTCGCCCGGCTAGTTTTTTGTATTTTTTTTAGTAGAGACGGAGTTTCACCGGGTTAGCCAGGATGGTCTCGATCTCCTGACCTCATGATCCGCCCGTCTCGGCCTCCCAAAGTGCTGGGATTACAGGCTTGAGCCACCGCGCCCGGCCCACACTGATAGATTCTTAAAAGTGAGGATTAATGTTGCTCATTAAGTTAGGAAAGCTTTCAGCCATTGTTTTTTCAAATTTTTTTTTACTGTTTTCTCTTTTCTCCTTCTGGGACTCTCACTACACATATATTGGTGTGTTTGATAGCATAACACAGGTCTCTGAGGCTCTGTTCACGTTTTTCATTCCCTGCCCTCAACCATTTTATAGACTGGATAATCTTTCTTTCTCTCTTTATCTTTCTCTCTTTCTCTTTCGTTCGTTCGTTCCTTCCTTCCTTCCTTTCTTCCTTCCTTCCTTCCTCTCTCTCTCTCTCTCTTGCTTGCTTGCTTTCTTTTCTTTCTTTTTTGACGGACTCTCACTGTGTTGCCCAGCCTGGAAGGCTGTGTCACAATCTCGGCTCACTGCAACTTCTGCCTCTGGTGTTCAAGTGATTCTCCCACTTCAGCCTCCGAGTAGCTGGGATTACAGGCATACACCACCACACGCCCGGCTTTTTTGTGTGTTTTTAGTAGAAACAGGGTTTCACCACGTTGGCCAGACTGGTCTCGAACTCCTGACCTCAGGTGATCTGCCCACCTCAGCCTCCCAAAGTGCTAGGATTATAGGCGTGAGCCACTGCGCCTGGCCAAGACTGGATAATCTTAATTAACCTATCTTCAAGTTCACAAATTATTCCTTCTGCCAGCTCAAAGCTGCTTTGGAGCCCTTCCAGTGAATTTTTTCATTTCAGTTATTATATTTTTCAACTCCAGAATTTCTGTTTGTTCCTTATTTTACAATTTCTATCTCTTTATTGGTATTCTCTATGGGTGAGACACTGTTTGTTTACTTTAATTCTTTAAACATGGTTTATTTTTGTTCATTGAACATATTTATAACAGTTGACTTAAAGTTGTTATCTCACAGTTCAATGTTTGGGCTTCCTCAGGAGACAGCTTCTATTGACTACTGTCCCTCACCTAATGTATGGGTCATACTTTCCCATTTTTTGACATGTCTCCAAAATTTTTAAATTAAAAACTGGGAATTTAAAATGATATAACATGTTATCAAGCAGGGTCCCACGGAAATAAAAGAAAAAAATAAAATGATGTAACATGGAAACTCTGGCAATCACATGCCACCTTCCCAGATGCTTGTTAAAAACTGAATGTTTGTGTCTCCAAAAATCCATATGTTGAAGCCCCAGTATGGCTGTATTTAAGGTTAAATAAGTCTTAAGGATGGGGCCTTGATCTGATAGGATTAGTATCTTCATCGGAAGAGATACCAGTCAGCTCGATCTCTTAGTGTTAGCTACACTTGCATTGATGTGTGAGCAGTATCTAGAACATCTTCATTTTGCAAAATGGAGCTCTATGCCCATTAAACAGCTCCCCATTCCCTCATCCCCCACAGCCTTTGGCAACCACCATTGTACTTTCCGTCTCTGTGAATTTGACTACTCTAGTTATCTCACATGAGGGAAATTACGCAGTATTTGCCTTTTGAGACTGGCTTATTTTACTTGGCATAATGTTCTCAAAGTCATCCATGTTGTAGTATGTGTCAGAATTTCCTTCCTTTTTAATGAATAATATTCAATTTGTGTATATGCCACATCTGGTTTGTGCTTTCATCTCTTGATGGACACTTGGGCTGCTTACACCTCTTGACTGTTATGAAAAATGCCACAGTGAACATGAATGTGCAGATATCTGTTCACGATCCTGCTTTCAGTTCTTTTAGATACACACCCAAAAAAGGAACGTCTGGATCACATAGTAATTCTACTTTTTTTTTTTTTTTTTTTGAGATAGAGTCTCGCTATCTCCCAGGTTGGAGTATAGTGGCGCAATCTCGGCTCACTGCAAGCTCCGCCCACTGGGTTCACGCCATTCTCCTGCCTCAGCCTCCCCAGTAGCTGGGACTACAGGCGCCCGCCACCACGCCCGGCTAGTTTTTTGTATTTTTAGTAGAGACAGGGTTTCACCGTGTTAGCCAGGATGGTCTCGATCTCCTGACCTTGTGATCCACCCGCCTCGGCTTCCCAAAGTGCTGGGATTACAGACATGAGCCACTGCACCCGGCCAGTAATTCTACTTTTAATTTTTTCAGGAACCACCATACTGTTTTCCATAGTGGCTATACCATTTTATATTCCCACCAACAGTGAACAAGAGTTCCAATTCCTCCACATCCTTGCCATCACTTGTTATTTTCTGTCTTTTTTTTTTTTTTCAGTCATCCTAATGGGTATGGGTTGATATTAGTCTTGATTTGCAGTTTCCTAATGATTAATGATGTTAAACTTTTTTTCATCTTGGCCATTTGTATATCTTTTTAGGAGAAATACCTATTCAAGTCCTTTGCTCATTTAAAAATTGGGTGTCTTTTTCTTATTTTGTTGCAGGAATTCCATATATATATATATATATATATATGAGATTTATTTATTTATTTATTTATTTTGAGACAGAGTCTCACTTTGTCACCCAGGCTGGAGTGCAGTGGTGTGATCTCAGCTCACTGCTGCCTCTGCCTCCTGGATTTAAGCGATTCTCCTGCCTCAGCCTACCAAGTAGCTGGTATTACAGTGCACACAACCACACCTGGCTAATTTTTTGTATTTTTAGTAGAGATGGGGTTTCACCATGCTGGTTAGGCTGGTCTCGAACTCCTGATTTCAAGTGAACCACCTGCCTTGGCTTCCCAAAGTGCTGGGATTACAGGCGTGAGTCACTGCACCGGGCCAAGTTCCTCATATATTTTGGATATTAACCCTGGATATGTAATTGCAAGTATAGTCTCTCATTCTGTAGGTTGTCTTTTCACTCTGTTGACTGTGCCATTTGATGCACAGAAGTTTTAGATTTTGATGTAGTTTAATTTATCCATTTTTACTTTTGTTATCTGTGCTTTTGGTATGATATCCAGAAAATCCTTGCCAAGTCTGATGTCATGAAACTTTCTTCTATGTTTTCTCCTAAAAGTTTTATAGTTTATTTTTTACATTTAGGCTTTTGGATCCATTTTGAGTTAATTTTTGTATATGGTGTATAAAGTAAGGATCTAACTTTATTCTTCTGTATGTGGATATTCAGTTCTCCCATACCATTTGTTGAAGAGACTGTCCTTTCTTCATTGTGTAGTCTTCGTACTCCTGTCAAAGCTCATTTGACCATATGAACAAGAGTTTATTTCTGGGCTCTGTATTTTGTTCCAGTCATTTATATGTCTGTCTTTATACTGGTACCACACTGCTTTGATTACTGTTGCTTTGCAGTATGTTTTTTATTATTTATTTTTATTTTATTATTATTATTATTATTTGTAGAGATGATGTCTCACTTTGTTGCCCAGGCTGGCCTCAAATTCCTGGCCTCAAGCATTTCTCCTACTTTGACCTCTCAAAGTGCTGGGGTTATAAACATGAGACACCCTACCTAGCCTGTAGTATGTTTTTAAGTCAGAAAGTGTGAGGTTTCCAACTGTGTTTTTCTCTTTCAATATTATTTTGGCAATTTGGGTTCTCTTGAGTTTCCATATAAATTTTAGAATTTTAAAAAAAATGATGTTGGGATTTTGATAGGGATTGGTTTAAATTTGTAGATTGCTTTGGTTACTATTGACATCTTAACAATATTAAGTCTTTTGATCCATGAACATAGGATGTCTTTCCGTTTATTTGTGTCTTTATTTCTTTCAGAAACATTTGTAGTTTTCAACATATAAGCCTTTTATCTTGTTGGTTAGGTTAGGTTTATTCCTACATATTTTATTCTTTTTGATGCTATTGTAAATGGAATTATTTTCTTAATTTTATTTTCAGATTGTTAATTGTTAGTGTGTGGAGATGCAATTGATTTGTTTTTTTTTTTTTTTTTTTTTTTTTTGACAAGATCTGGCTCTGTCACCCAGGCTGGAGCACAGTGGTGTCATCTCAGCTCCCTGCAACCTCTGCCTCCCAGGCTCAAACCATCCTCCTGCCTCACCATCCCAAGTAGCTAGGACCACAAGTGTGCACCACCACACTCAGTGAATTTTTGTATTTTTTGTAGGGACAGGGTTTTGCCATATTGCCCAGGCTGGTCTTGAACTTGTGAGCTCAAGCGACACATCTGCCTTGGACTCCCGAAGCGCTGGGATTACAGGCGCAAGCCACCGTGCCCAGCTGCAATTGACTTTTATGTGTGCATTTTGTGTCCTGCAACTTTACTGAATGGTTTGTTAGTTCTAATAGTTTTTTAAGGGATGTAATTTTTAGGGTTTGCTACATATAGGATCATGTCATCTGCAAATAGAGATAATTGTACTTCTTCATTGTCAGTATGGATGCCTTTTATTTCTCTTTCTTGCCTAAATGCTCTGGCTAGGATTCCAGTACTATGTTATTAGAAGTGGTGAAAGCAGGCATCCTTACTTGTTCCTAGTCTTAGAGAACAAGCTTTCAGTCTTTCACTGTCAGGTTTTTAAAAATCTGTACATAACTATGTTCAGGTAGTTTCCTTCTATTCCTAGTTTGTTGTGTATTCTTCCATTGTTTTTGACAAAAGTCATGTCTTAATCTTATTGTCATTTCTATCTATATGATGGATTTTCTTTTCTGCTTTCAAATTTTTATTTTTTTCCTTTCAACAGTTTAATTATAATGTGCTCATGTGTGGATCTCTTTGAGTCTATCCTACTTCTGGCTCATTCAGATTCTAGGATGTGTAGATTAATGTTTTCATCAAATTTTGGAATTTTTCAGCCATTTTTTTCTCTGAATATTTTTTTCTGCCAATCTCTCTATTTTTTCCCTCTTTCTCAGAGTCCTGTTACCAGGATGTTGGTGCATTTGATGATGGGCCACAGGCTTCTGAGTCTCTGTTCATTTTCTTCAGTCTTTTTTCTCTCCATTATTCAGCTTGTATAACCTCTGCTGATCTATCCTCAAGATCGCCGATTCTTTAGTTTGTCAGCTCGAATTTGCTTTTAAGTCCCTCCAGGGAAATTTTCATTTTAGTTACTATACTTTTCAAATCCAGAATTTCTATTGGTTCTCTTAAAAATAATTTCTCTTGGCAGGGCACGGTGGCTCATGCCTCTCTAATCCCAGCACTGTGGGAGGCTGAGGCAGGTGGATTACCTGAGGTCAGGTGTTCGAGACCAGCCTGGCCAACATGGCAAAACCCCATTTCTACTAAAAATACAAAACTTATCAAAATTTACAACAAAATACAAAACTTATAACAAAACTGTGAGGAAAAATAACCATTTGAAAACTGGAGATTGATCAAAATTATAAGTAGTAGGTAGAATAATGGGTGACAGAGCGAGATTCTGTCTCAAAAAAAGAAAAAAGAAAAAACTAACACAGTATGTAAGAAATTGAGAAGTGTTTACTTTGAAAAGTCTTGAACCTTAATGAGAAAAGAATGAGGGCCTTGTGTGTGTGGGTGGGTATTTCAGAGCTTCCCCACTCAGTCATTCTGGAAGTCCCACCCATATATGATACATTCTTACAATGGAATACTGTGGAGGAATGAGGATGAAGTAAAAGGACAAGCAAAGACATGGCTGAATCTCCTAAACATAATGTTGAATGAAAGCAGTCAAGCACAGGCCAGATGCAGTGGCTCATGCCTGTAGTCCTAGCTGCTAGGGGAGCTGAGGTGGGAGGATAGCTGAGGTTGAGGCTGGAGTGAGCCGTGATCATGCCACTGCACTCCAGTCTGGGCGACAGAGCGAGACACTGTCTCAAAAAAAGAAAAGAAGTCAGGCATAAAGGAATGCTTTCTGTATGATTCAGTTTTTTTCTTTTTTTTTTTCTTTTTTTTGAGACAGCATTTCACTCTGTCACCCTCTGGCTCACTGCAGCCTTGGCCTCCCAGGCTCAAGTGATCCTCACACCTCAGCCTCTCTAATAGCTAGGGTCACAGGCTTGTACCACCATGCCTGGCTAATTTTTGTTTTTTTTTTTTTGTTTTGTTTTTTTGTTTTTTTGTAGAGATGGGGCCTCACTACATTGCCTAGGCTGTTCTCGAACTCTTGGGCTCGGGTAATCCTCCTACCTCAGCTTCCCAAAGTGCTGGGATTAGAGGCAGGAGCACCCAGTGCATGCAGTCACTTTTTCTATGATTCAAATAGAAATAACTAGTCTAAGTATTAGGAGACATTGTGATGGAAGAGGTCATGAGGGGATTTCTGGGTTCTTCTTCTTCTTCTTTTTTTTTTTTTTTTTGAGACAGAGTCTCGCTCTGTTGTCCAGGCTGGAGTGCAGTTGTGCGATCTCGGCTCACTGCAGCCTCCACCTCCCGAATTCAAGCAATTCTCCTGCTTCAGCCTCCTGAGTAGCTGGGACTGCAAGCGCCTGCCACCACGTCCGGCTAATTTTTGTATTTTTAGCAGAGATGGGGTTTCACCATATTGGCCAGGCTGGTGTCAAACTCCTGCCTTTGTGATCTGCCTGCCTTGGCCTCCCAAAGTGTTGGGATTACAGGTGTGAGCCACCATGCCCAGCACTTCTTCTTCTTCTTCTTTTTTTTTTAAACTTTTTATTTTCAAGCAATTTCAAACTTACAGCAAATTTGCAAAAATAGAATAAAGAAATCCTGTATTTCCATCACCCTGATCCACCAACTGTTAACATTTTACCACTTAAAAAATAATAATTCTTTGCATACGAGGAGTCCAAGCCCATGCAGATACAGCATTCCTGTGACAGTGACTTCCAGGATCCCACACTAGAAGAAGGGCAAGAGGAGGGGCCTTGTGCCACATGGTTGGTTCTGGGGGACCCACTCCTTAGGTAGGTGGCCACTGACCACAGAGAGAGATGACACTGTTCATTGTCCAGTTTGAAGGCTCCTGAGATTCCAAATGCTCTTGGTTCCCCTCTTTCCTTCTCTGTAATTCTCCATCTGCGTCTAGATTACCAGGTTTCAGGGTGAGTAAATAGCAGGGAACTGAGGGTTGGCGGGGGCACTATGGAAAGAACCCTGGGCTCTGGGATAAATGTCCATACATTTTCTTCTTTCTTCCCCTCACACCATTCCTCATGCTTTTCTGCTTCCCCTTTCTGCTTCCTTCCCTATAAGATGTCACCTCCTCTCAGTTTCAGCCACTACCTCTTGTCTGGGGACTGGGAGTTGGAGTTTCCCTGGGTCAAGCATGTCACCTTCCAACTCAGGTGTTCCATCTGTGAAATATGCAAGGGACATTTATACGCTTCCAACCACCAAAGACTGTTGTAAAGATCATTTGGAGCAAATGGGCAAGTTCTTGGTCCTCAAATAGCCTGGCAGTGGCAGGCATGACCACTCCCTTTTCACAGAGTCACAGCCTGAGTCCCAAGGGCATGGGGCCTGGTAGTCAAGCTTCACTGCCAGTTGGTGACAGAGCTCGTATCTCTGAGACTTAGGCTACAAGCCTCTTAGACAGGCTACAAGATGACTCTCATTTTTATAGAATACCAAAAAGCCAATTGGAAGCCCACAAAACATATCAAATGGCAGAAAAGGTAGATGGAGTGTGTAGAATTGTTTGCTTTTCTAAGGGTTTTCTTCTTGAAGAAAGAGCAATTGTGATTTTACGATGGGACTTGCTCTGGAAACACAGGCCAGGACAAGCTGCTTGTTCAGAACAAAGTTCTGGAGGGTAAATCATCTTCTCTTTGCCCAATCATTGCTCCTTGGAGAACGTCCATTATTTGCAGAGCCTGGTTGACTCTTTGCCAAACCTATTTCCTCTTCTTGGGCACTCAGCTCTTCTGTTTCCCAGCCTTCCTTGCAAAGAGGTGAGGCCAGGTGTCTGAATTCTGGCCAATAGAATGTGATCAGAGCTGATGCACCCAACTTCCAGACTTGGACCAAAAGTTTCCCATGCTCCAGGCCTGCTTCTATTTTCCCTTTAACTTGATGCAGATGAACACAGTGATCTGTTAACAACAGCAGAACCACAAATGGGAGGAGTCCGGGTGCCTGAACCGCCACTTGGAGAAGAGCTGCCCATTAATCAGGAACGTCTGTTTTGGACTTTATGTGGTGAGACATAAACTTACTGTGTCTGAGCCATTATACAATTTGAGGTTTGTTTGTTATGACATCTGACGTTACATTATCTAATACATGCTGGTTTACCTGATTCCAATGGTTCCTTTTTTAACTATGGAAGACATTTATATCCTTCACGTGTTCAACAATTTCTCCATCCCACATAAACCATAAGTATTTTCTTAATCCCCTATTAGAACCTTAGGAATAAAGTGTGCTCCAGTTTCATCTCTCCCCTCTCTGAAGTGGATCTTCTTCTTGTGACTCTGCCATCCCAAGGAATTCCTAAGAAATATTTGCAAACAGAATTGGAATGAAGAGACAAGGAAAAGGAGAATTGATGATAGCAAGTATTAACTGTTCTTTTGAGTTTTGCTGTAAAGATCCAGCACCTGGAAGGGGATGTGGGATCTGTTTTCCTAACGCACTATTTTCTTAAGATGGGAGAATTACTGGTTTGTTCCATGCCAATGAGA
This sequence comes from Papio anubis, assembly GCF_008728515.1. NCBI lineage: Eukaryota > Metazoa > Chordata > Mammalia > Primates > Cercopithecidae > Papio > Papio anubis. Next base: position 32,458,238 of record NC_044993.1, on the reverse strand, counting down.
ATGATATAATAGGACTGGGGGCGGTGGCTCACACCTGTAATTCCAGCACTTTGGGACACCGAGGCAGATGGATTGCTTGAGGTCAGGAGCTCAAGGCCAGCCTGGTTAACAAGGTGAAATCCGTCTCTAAAAAAAAAAGTACAAAAATTAGCCAGAAGTGGTGGGTGTGCACCTGTAATCCCAACTACTCGGGAGGCTGAGGCAGGAGAATCGCTTGATCCCGGGAGGCAGAGGTTGCAGTAAGATGAGATTGCACCAGTGCATTCCAGCCTGGGCAACAGAGTGAGACTCTGTCTCAAAGAAAAAGAGAGAGAGAGAGAGAGAATGATACAGTAGAAAGGAGGAAATTGATGATGCAGGAAAGAAACAGGAGAATAGAGGAGTGATGTCCTTCAAGGGTGTTCAAACTTTTGGCTTCCCTGGGCCACATTGCAAGAGGAAGCATTATCTTGGGCCACACATAAAATACACTAACACTAACGATAGCTGATGAGCTAAAAAAAAAAAATCGCCCCAAAAGTCTCCTAATGTTTTAAGAAAGTTTACGCATTTGTGTTGGGCCGCATTCAAAGCTGTCCTGGGCCTCATGCGACCCACAGGCCCTGGGTTGGACAAGCTTATCCTTAAGTGAGGAACAAGGAAAATGCAGTGGGCAGATGTGACGGTTGCAGGTGGGCGTGGTCTTCTGGTAACTTCTCCTTTCTTGGGGACATGGAACTCAGGGTCATAGGTTTCAAGTGCGGATAAGTGAAGAGGAGTTTGAAGGTTTGAGTGGAGAGAGGAAAATATGAAATAGTCAAAGAGAGTGGGAGAGCAAATGAGTCAGGGAAATGCAGTGGGACTTTTGGGTGGCACTGAGGTGAGTGATCTTGGATTTACTGTTAGCGTGACTGAGTGGCTTTCTCCAGCCATGTCAGCTGCACTGGGCAGGTGCAGAGTTGGTGGAGAGTTGGGTTTTCCGGGTTCTGGTTTTACCAGGAGTTAGCAGGAATGAGAGTTGAAGTTATTTGAGAAGGGAGTCAAGGGTGCAGGTAAATGATGCCTGTAATGAAAGACCATGGAAGTTGGGAGCTGAGTAAGGTGAAAATTAAGGACGTGAAAGAGAGGCAAGAGAAAAGGGCAGGATCAGCCTGGGTGAGTCTAAAGGACTATTGGAGTTGGATGCTCAAGGCAATGAGCTGGACAGACAGACGGTGGTGGTTGGAGAGTGGGGTGTTTTATGTTGAGATTATACAAGCGCAGTTACTGGTAATGACACGGTCCAGGATATGACCTTGGGAGTGAGGGGCTGAGGCAGGTGGAGGACAAGCTCACTGGAGGAAAGGAGACTGTAGCACAGAAAAGCTGGTTACTGAAATCAACCATGTGGCTCCGAGATGTGAGTGCCTTGTTTGCTTTCCTAGCTGTACACTGTGTGGGTCACCAAGCTCTCAGTTTGGTATTAGCAATTTATTTGTAACGCGGAGGGCCTTACCTGGGGAATTTAGCCAGGTTGTATATTTGTAGTCTGCTCCCAGAATGTCTTTTTTCTTTTTCTTTTTCTTTTTTGAGACAGGGTTTTGCTCTGTTGCCTGGGCTGAAGTGCAGCGATGCGATCACAGCTCACTGCAGCCTTGACCTCCTGGGCTCAAGCAATCCTCCCACCTCAGCCTCCCAAATAGCTGGGACTACAGGCATGTACCACCATGCCTAGCTAATTTTTTTTTTTTTTTTTTTTTTTGAGACGGAGTCTCGCTCTGTCGCCCAGGCTGGAGTGCAGTGGCCGGATCTCAGCTCACTGCAAGCTCCGCCTCCCAGGTTCACACCATTCTCCTGCCTCAGCCTCCCGAGTAGCTGGGACTACAGGCGCCCGCCACCTCGCCCGGCTAGTTTTTTGTATTTCTTAATAGAGACGGGGTTTCACCGTGTTAGCCAGGATGGTCTCGATCTCCTGACCTCGTGATCCGCCCGTCTCGGCCTCCCAAAGTGCTGGGATTACAGGCTTGAGCCACCGCGCCCGGCCGCCTAGCTAATTTTTAAAGTCTTTTGTAGAGATAGCATCTCGTTATATTGCCCAGGCTAAGGTCTCAAACTCCTGGCCTAAAGCGATCCTCCTGCTTCGGCCTTTCAAAGCGCTGGGATTACAGGCGTGAGCCAGTGCACCCAACCCAGAATCTTACTTTTTAATGACTGAACTGCATTTAGTGTTAGTTACACATGTATATGGTTAAGACATATGAAAATTCAATATATTTTATAGTTGAAGTATTCTAAAGTAATGGATGTTTCTAGCAAATAGTAGTGACTTCAGTTAATGAAATATTCCTTTTGCACCACAGTCCTTGGCTTAACAAAGATGAGAACCTTTTAACACAACTCTGTGTTAAAGAGATGTGATCATCTGAGTTTAATGTAAGGGGAGGGCTGTGTTTCCAGCATGAAACACTCTTATTTAGTAAGGAATTGTGAGCAATAGATTAACCACTATATCTAAGAATCCTGCAATTAAAACATTTTCACACACATCCCCAAAAGGAAATCATGATTGTGTCAGAATCATGTTAGACAGAATGACTATACGCTGGAAGCTGTAACAGACATGGAGAGAGGGGGAGTGACGGGGTGTGTAGGTGGTTGCAACCAACCGGAGGGAGCAATGAGCTGTGGGGCTGGGTGAGGTGACTCACACCTGTAATCCCAGCACTTTGGGAGGCTGAGGCAGGAGGATCACTTGAGACCAGGAGTTCAAGACCAGCCTGAGAAAGATAGTGAGACCCTGTCTCTATGTTTTAAAAAAATTGAACTAAGGAAAGAAGCTGGGGATTTTAGGGAGGAAAAATGTGTAGTTTGGAAGTAGCTATAAAGAGCAAGGGGCAATGCCTCCCCTATCCCCAGCCCCACAGTAGAATGGCTATTGAGGAGATAATAGCCACCTCTTAGAAACCTGCAGAGGAAGCAATCCCTCAGTGGAGAACCAAGTTTAGAGCCAAAAAATAAACAAAAAGATGAAGGGAACAAAAAGGTACACATTGGAATGTCCATTCATTACAGAACTACCAGTAATAGTGAAAATCTGGAAACAACCAAATATTCACTGCCAGGGGAATCCAGGAATAAACAATGGATGAAACCAAAATAGAACTTGCTGCAAAGCAAAAATGAATGGACTAGGTCCATGTGGATCAACATGGAGAAAAAGCTTACGAAGATAAACGTGAACAAAACAAGCAGGTTGTAAAAGGTTACATCCTGTATGATGCTACTTACGTAAAATACTAAGGCCCACAGAACAATGCTGTATCTTATTTATAAGGCTATAAAAGTACAATGACATCCTTGGGAAGGACCCTGTAACTTCCTAGGTGGTTTTGTGGTTACCCAGAAAGAGAGAGGGAGGGGAAATGGGTGGGGGTAGGGGTAGGGTAGATAGCTTTGGTTGTATCTAAAATACTTTATTTCTTCTTCTTCTTCTTCTTCTTTTTTTTTTTTTTTTTTTTTGTAGAGACGAGGTCTCGCTATGTTGCCCAAGCTGGTCTTGAATTCCTGAGGTGAAGCGATCTGCCCCGCTTGGCGTCTCAAAGTGCTGGGATTACAGGCACGAGCTACCATGCCTGGCTCTATCTAAAATATTTTATTTCTTAGTGAACCAAAAGACAGTAAAATGTTAACTGCTGTTAAATCTAGGTTGTGGATCCCAAGGTTTGTTTTACTTTTCTGCATATTTGAAAGATTTTGTCTGAAAATTAAAAAAAATAAGAAGATCTAGGAGGAGGGAATTACTATGAAGCACTGTAATCAAGATTGTGGACTGGATGTGGTGGCTCATACCTGTAATCCCAACACTTTGGGAGACTGAGGTGGGAGGATCGCTCGAGTCCAGGAGTTTGAGACCAGCCTGGGCAACAAAGGGACCCCCCCCGTCTCTCCAAAAACAAACACACAAACAACAAAATTAATCTGGTACAATGCTGCTTGTCTATAGTTTCAGCTACTAAGGAGGCTGAGAAGGGAGGATAACTTGAGCCCAGAAGTTTGAGGCTCTGATTGCACCACTGCAAGCCTGGGCAACAGAGCAAGCTCCTTGTCTCTTAAAAAAAAAAAAAAAAAAAAAAAAAAAAGATTGTGTAGAGTCTAGAAATAAATGAATACATTTATGGGCAGTTGATTTTTGATAAGAGTGCCAAGATAATTCAGTGGGGGAAAGAGTATAGTCTTTTCAATGAATAACCTGACACAACTGGATATCCACATGCAAAAGACTAAAGTTGGATCCCTAACTCACATCATTTACCAAATGTAACTCAAAATGAATCAAAATATAAAACTCTTAGAAGAAAACATAGGAGCAAATCTTCATGGCCATGGGTTAGGCACTGTTTCTTAGATATAATGTCTAAAGCATAAGTAACCAAAGAAACAATAGATAATTGGATATTATCAAAGTGAAAAGGTTTTGTGCTCCAAAGGCGTTATCAATAAAGTGAAAAGTCAACCCAAAGAATAAATTATGTGTAAATCATATCTGATAGAGATCTAGTATCAAAATACATGAAGAACCGTTACAAGTCAACAACAAAAAAGACAAACAACACAACTAAAAAATGGAAAATGGGCAAAAGACTTTAATAGACATTCTTCCAAAGGAAATGACGAATGTCCAATACACACATGATAACATATTCAGCATCATTAGTCATTAGGGAAATGCTAATCAAAGCCAAAGAATAGCATGTCACCCCCACTCGGATAGCTGTAATCAAAAGGACAGGCTATAGCAAAGGTTGGTGGGGAAATGGAGAGAACACTCATGTAAAATGGTAGAGCCTCCTTGAAAATGAGGCAGGAGAATAGGGAAAATGAGGCAGGAGAATAGCAAAGGGAATTGAAAGTTGGATAAAGGACAGAATAAGTAAAAGCAGAGAACAGAAACAAGGTGAAGGGGTGGGTGAACAAGAAATGAGACGAAAAGCAGAGGTTCAGCAGCCAAAACAAAAGCGAGATGAAACAGTGAGCAAGGAGGCAGGGCATGGTGGCTCACACCTGTAATTCCAGCATTTTGGGAGGCTGAGGCGGGTGGATCGCTTGAGGCCAGGAGTTTGAGACCAGGCTGGCCAACATGGTGAAACCCTGTCTCTCCTAAAGATACAAAAAAATTAGCCAGGCGTGGTGGTGCCCACCTATGATCCCAGCTACTCGGGAAGCTGAGGCAGGAGAATGACTTGAATCTAGGAGGCGAGGTTGCAGTGAGCCGAGATTGCGCCACTGCACTCCAGCCTGGGCAACAGAAGGAGACTCGCCCCCCACCGCCCACCAAAAAAAAAAAAAAAAAAAAGAGTGAGCGAGGACCCCATGGCAGGCAAGATCCAGACCAAACCAGTAAGGGGAAGCGCTTCAGAGATGGGCATACACATTAGAGAAAAAGTATCTTTCACATAATCCTGCATGATTATCAGCTACTTAAGGATCATGCATATGGGCTGTATATCATGCACGTACTTAAAATTATGGGATAGGCCGGGCGCGGTGGCTCAGGCCTGTAATCCCAGCACTTTGGGAGGCCGAGACGGGCGGATCATGAGGTCAGGAGATCAAGACCATCCTGGCTAACACGGTGAAACCCTGTCTCTACTAAAAAATACAAAAAACTAGCTGGGAGAGGTGGCGGGCGCCTGTAGTGCCAGCTACTCGAGAGGCTGAGGCAGGAGAATGGCGTAAAAACGGGAGGCGGAGCTTGCAGTGAGCTGAGATCCGGCCACTGCACTCCAGCCTGGGCGACAGAGCAAGACTCCGTCTCAAAAAAAAAAAAAAAAAAAAAAATTATGGGAGAGAGGAGACACAGAAGTACACAAGGGCCCCAAATAACTGAGCAACACACCTATCAATCAAAAGCCAAACACTGGCTAGAGATTAGGCAGCCTTGGGGAGAGAAGAAAAAAACACATGAAAAGACCCAAATTACAGCAAGCTGATGCTGATCTCATCTGCAGAGGTCAGTCCATTCCCCCATCCGAGAGTGGACACTGTGCTTCTTACCCTGTTGCTGCTTGGCTTTGCTCTCTGTGTGTGTCTCCTCCAGTTCTTTGTTCGGGACACCAACAGCCCAGAACTGCACGGCACCATCCAGTAACAAAACCAGCCTGGTAGGTTCTCCAAAAGTTAAACCTAGAGTTGCCATATGACCCAGCAATTCCATTTCCACATATATGTCCCAAAGAATGGAAAACATGTTCACATAAAAACTTGCACACAATGGTTCATAGCAGCATGATTCACAAGAGCCAAAAAGTGCAAATAGCCCAAATGCCCATCAGCTGATGAATGGATAAACAAAATGTGGTCCATCCGTACAGTAGAATATTATCCAGCAATGAAAAAGAATGAAGTGCTGATACATGCAACGATACAGATGAACTCTGAAAACACTAAGTGAAAGAAATCAGACACAAAATGCCAAGTGTTATATATATGATTCCATGGATATGAAATACCCACAAAAAATAAACTCAGAGAGATAGAAAATAGATTCATGGTTGCCAGAAGTTGGGGATAGGAGAAAATGGGGAGTGACTGATAATGATATAGGGTTTCATTTTGTAGTAATGAAAATGTCGACCAGGTGCAGTGGCTCATGCCTGTAATTCCAGCACTTTGATAGGCCGAGGCAGGAAGATTCATTGAGCCCAGAAGTTTGAGACCAGCCTGGGCAACATGGTGAAATCCCATCTCTATTAAAAAAAAAAAAGTCTTGGGCTGGGCGCGATGGCTCATGCCTGTAATCCCAGCACTTTGGGAGGTTGAGGCTAGTGGATCACTTGAGCCCAGGCGTGAGAGACCAGCCTGGGCAATATGGTGAAACCCCATATCTGCTAAAGATACAACAACTGAGGTAGGAGAATCACCTGAGCCTGAGGAGGTCGGGGCTGCAGTGAGCTGTGATTGTGAAACTGCACTCCAGCCTGTGTGACAGAGTGAGACACCGTCTCAAAAAAAGAAATCAGTGGTTGAAGTGGTCCTCCCAACCCCATGCAGAGCCCTCTCCCCGGGCACCCCCTGCGTCTGCTGAAAAGAGGAAGCTCCGAGACAGCTGTTCAGGGCAGGGGCTTTCTTTTTAAATCTCTGTGGATATGTAAAAGCCCAGCCACCCTACTTCTAGGAATTTGCCCACCAGAAGCATTTCCCCCTTGCAAGTACACTCCAGGGAGGTTATTTTGACATTATTCTGGAAATGAAAAAGACTGGAAAAACCCAAAATATCCATCAGTAGGGGACTGGCTATAGGCATTATGGTATATCCATATCGTGGAAAATCACCCAGTCAATATAAAGAACACAGTTTAGCTAGATGTTTTGATAGATGCATTTTATGTGAAAAAAGCAAGGTGCAAAACAGTGTTTTTGTATATCTTACCTGCTTCTCTTCCTTCCTGCCTCCTTCTTCCCTCCTTTTTTTTTTTTTTTTTTTTTTTTTTTTGAGACAGAGTCTCGCTCTGTCGCCCAGGCTGGAGTGCAGTGGCCGGATCTCGGCTCACTGCAAGCTCCGCCGCCCGGGTTTACGCCATTCCCCTGCCTCAGCCTCCCGAGTAGCTGGGACTACATTAGCTGGGACTACAGGCGCCCGCCACCTCGCCCGGCTAGTTTTTTGTATTTTTTAGTAGAGACGGGGTTTCACCGTGTTAGCCAGGATGGTCTTGATCTCCTGTCCTCGCGATCCGCCCATCTCGGCCTCCCAAAGTGCTGGGATTACAGGCTTGAGCCACCGCGCCCGGCCCCCTCCTTTCTTTCTTCCTTCCTTCTCTCGCTCTTCCATCCTTCCCTCCCTCCTTCCTTCCCTCTTTCCCTCCCTCCCTTCCTTTCTTCCTTCCTTTTTACCCTCCTGCATCCTTCCTTCCTTCCATCCCTTCCTGTCTCTCTTCCTCCTCACTTTCCATCTTCCTTCCTTTACATAGAAGCTTGCATATGCCTAGCCTATTTCTGAAGGACAAACAAGAAATCATTAAGCCTGTTTGCTTCTGAGGAAAGGAAATTAAACCTGGCTTGGGGGTGAGGGGCATCTCAGAGGTGGGAAAACTGCTTTTCACTCTACCCCTTTTGGAATGCATGAGTTTAAAATTTTATCTTTTTGCATAGGTCAGTCATGCACATGGAAAAATGTTCAAACATACGACAGGGTATTTGATGGAAAGCAAGTCCACCCCTCTGAGCACCTGCCCCACCCACTACCCTGAGTCCATGCAGGCAACTAATAGAAATTGTTTGTGTATCTTTCCACATATAAACTATACACTTGTGCAAATACACATTTATATGTTATTGTGTATTTTTATTGTGTTAAAATATACATAATATAAAATTTACCATCTTAACCATTTTAAGTATACAGTTCTGTGGTATTAAGTACATTCACATGGTTGTGTAACCATCACCACGTTCCACTTCCAGAATGTTTCATCTTCCCAAAATGAAATTCCACCTCCATTAAACAACAACTCCCCATTCCCCACCTCCCAGACCCACCTTAGCAGCCACCATTCTACTTTCTGTCTCTGTGAGTTTGACTGTTCTGGGTACCTTATATTAGTGAAATCATACCCTGTTGTCTTTTTGTGACTGGTTCTAGAATTTCTTTTCTTTTTAAAGTTGAATAATTTTCTTTCTTTTCTTTTCTTTTTTTTTTTTTTTTTTTTTTTTTTTTTGAGACAGGGTCTCACTCTGTCACCCAGGCTGGAGTGTAGTGGTGCCATCTCAGCTCACTGCAGCCTCCATCTCCTGGGTTTAAGCAATTCTCATGCCTCAGCCTCCCAAGTGGCTGGGATTACAGGTGTGCACCGTCATGCCTGGCTCAGTTTTTTGTAGTTTTAGTAGAGACAGGGTTTCACCATGTTGGCCAGACTGGTCTCGAACTCTGGACCTCAAATGATCTGCCCACCTTGGCCTCCCAAAGTGCTGGGTAAGGCTGAATAATTTTCTATTGCATATATATACCACATATATTTTATGTTTTAAATTGAGATTTCATAGTTGTATATATTTTGGGGGTGCGTGTGATATTTTGATAACTGTATACAATATATAATGATCAAATCAAGGTAATTAGGATATCCATCACCTCAAACATTTATCATTTCTTTATGTTGGGACCATTATAAATCTTTTCCAGACCGGATGCGGTGGCTCATGCCTGTAATCCCAGCACTTTAGGAGGCCGAGGCGGGCCAATCACGAGGTCAGGAGATCGAGATCATCCTGGCTAACACGGTGAAACTCCATCTCTACTATAATACAAAAAAAAAAAAAAAAAAAAAGTAGCCTGGCGTGGTGGCAGGCGTCTGTAGTCCCAGTTACTCGGGAGGCTGAGGCAGGAGAATGGCATGAGCCTGGGAGGTGTTCATGCCATATATATTTTTTCCAGCTATTTTGAAATATATGATAAATTACTTTTAACTATAATCTCCCCACTGTACTATCAAATACTAGAACTTACTCCTTCTATCCAACTGTATTTTTTACTTCTTAGCCAATTACTGTTTATTCCCCCCATACCTCTCCCTTGCCTCTGGTAACCCACCATTGTACTCTCTAACTCCATGGGATCAACTTTTTAGCTCCCACATATGTGAGAATATATGATATTTGTCTTTCTGTGCCTGGTTTATTCCACTTTACATAAGGACCTCCAGTTCCATCCATGTTGCTGCAAATGAGGGGATTTCATTCTTTTTTATGGCTAAATAATATTCCATTGTGTATCTATACCACATTCTTGTTATCCATTCCTCCACTGGTGGACACTTTGGTCGATTCCATGTCTTGGCTATTGTGAACAGTGCTGCAATAAACATGGGTGTAGGGACACTTCTGATATATGGATTTCCTTCCTTTTGGACAAATACCCTGCAGTGGGATTCCTGGATCATACATATATGACATTTTCTGTATCCACTCATCAGTTGATGGACATTTGGGTTGTTTCTCCCTTAATGTATTTTTAATAAACACATTAATTTAAACAAAAGAAGAAGGAAGGTTGAGGAAAAGAGGGTTAGATCTGGGAGCTTTCCACACGTTGCAGTGTGGACAGAAGAATAACAGCAGCATAAAACACCTGCCAGGAGGAGAGAAAGCACCCCCAGCAGCAACAGCTGCCCTCTGTGTCCCTGGTGACTCCCCACCTGCAGCCCCAAGAGGAACTCCCCTTTCCTTTCTTTGAAAGCGGTTCCCCGTGTCCTGTTTGGCCATGGCATTGAATGCCATGCCTGCCTCTTCTCCAGCTCCCAGAAGGTCAAAGGCACTGGGGGTGCAAAGGCTGCTGGCCCCCAGGTGTGACTTACCTTCCTTGTAAGTCCAGGGAGAGGGGTGATGGGGAGGGTGGCTGCTGCAAAGGCTGAGCCAGCAGCAAGGACTTGGAGCCCTGCTGAGTCCCTGGGGACTCAGGGGCTCTCCAGGGGGGACCCCCTGAGCCTACCTATGGAGGGGCCTCGGTCCTGGAGTGCCCCCTGTAAGAAAACCCCAGGTTCGGATGAAGAGCCACCAGGCCAATTCTCTGTCACTCACTTTCAGTCCTCCAACAGCCGCTCATAGGCCACAGGATGACTTCCACATTTAAAGAAGATTTCTTCTCCTCCACCACCCCAAGTTTTATTATGACACATTTTATTCTTATTTATTTTGTTCTTTCTTCCCCCCCCCAACCCCCCGAATACCTTCAGCTGCCTTTATATGATACATTTTAAATATTCAGGAAAGTGCTTAGAGTAGTTCAATGATCACCAGTATCTCCACTGCCAAGCTGCAACATTGTTGACGCTCAGTTTACCGCATATACTTAGTCTCTCCTTTCTCTCTCTGGGAGATATGCACACACACACACACACACACATATACACATACATCTACATGCACACATGCATATATATAAACACATACATACTACATATACATCCATATATACACACATATGCAGACACATATTACATAAATATTCATATATATACACATACATCTAGATATGATAGGCACATACATCTATAGTTATACATGCACATATATATACACAAACTACATACATATCCATATATACACTCATATATAGATAGGTACATCTGCAGCTATACATACATATGCACATATATTACATACATATTCATATATACACACATATGTAGATGTGCACATACATCTATAGTTATGCATACACATATGTATACACACATATTGCATACATATCCATATATGTATACACACATTTTTTTTTCTCCTGAACTCTTTGGGAGTAAGGTGATCACGACCTTTATCCCTAAATACTTCAGTGTTTTATGACCTTTATCCCTAAATACTTCATCTTCTAGGAATGAGGACATTTTCCTACATTACACTGAAGAAAATCAACAATAAAGCACTAATAATCTACTATACTATCCAGCCCATAGTCACATTTCCACATTTCCACACTGTCCCCAAAAGATCTTTTTAGAGCTGTTTTTTCTTTTCTTTTTTTCTTTTTTTTTGAGATGGAATCTTGCACTGTTGCTCAGACTGGAGTACAGTGGTGCCATCTTGGCTCACTGCAACTTCCACCTCTTGAGTTCAAGCAATTACTCTATCTCAGCTTCCTGAGTAGCTGGGATTACAGGTGCGCACCACCACGCCAGGCTAATTTTTGTATTTTTAGTAGAGATTGGGTTTCACCATTTTGGCAGGCTGGTTTTGAACTCCAGACCTCGGGTGATCCACCTGCCTCGGCCTCCCAAAGTGCTGGGATTACAGTCGTGAGCTACTGCGCCTGGCCCCCTGTTTTTCCTTTTTCTTTTCTGAGATAGGGTCTTGCTCTGTCACCCAGGCTGGAGTGCAGTGGCGTGATCTTGGCTCACTGTAACCTCCACCTCCTGGGCTCAAGTGATCCTCCCATCTCAGCTTCCCGAGTAGCTGGAACTACAGGCACATGCCACTACACTCGGTTAATTTTTTTGTGTGTTTTGTAGAGAGGGGTTTTCACCATATTGCCCAGACTGGTATAGATTTCTGGCCTCAAGTGAGCCTCAGACCCACAAACTGCTGGGATTACAGGCATGAGCTACTATGCCCTGCCTGTTTTTTCAAAGCTAGGATTCAATCAAGGTCCATGAATTGCATTTGGCTGTTATGTCTCTTAAGCCTCTTTTAATCATAAATGTTCTATTCACTTTATTATTTTTCTAAAACAACATTAACTTTTTTTTAAATTTTGGAGACAGAGTCTCACTTTGTTGCCCAGGCTGGAGTGCAGTGACACAATCTTGGCTCACTGCAACCTCCTCTTCCCAGGTTCAGGTGATTCTCATGCCTCTGCCATCCAAGTAGCTGGGACTACAGGCATGCACCACCACATCCAGCTAAATTTTTGTATTTTTAGTAGAGATGGGGTTTCACCATGTAGGCCAGGCTGGTCTCAAACTCCTGACCTCAAGTGGTCTGCCCGCCAGGGCCTCCCAAAGTGCTCACAGGCTTGAGCCACCGCGCCAGACCGACATTAACTTCTTGATGATCTGCGTACAGTTATCCTGAAGAGCATCTGGAAGGTTCCACCTTCTGGCGTTGTCTGATCGCTTCCTCATGGGGTAATTTATCTTCTTCCTCTAGCCCCTGTATTTCTTGTCAACTGGTAATTAATACTAGGGACTTGATTTGATTCTAGGGAAGCACCTTTTAAAAGAATGGTAAAAATATGAATAACATACATTTACCATTGTAGCCATTTTTAAGTGTACAGTTCAGTGGAATTCAGTACATTTACACTGTTGTGCAACCATCACTACCATCCACCTCCAGAACTTTCATCTTGCAAAACGGAGACTGTGTCCCCTTGAAACTCTAACGCCCATTCCCCCACCTCCAGCCCCTGGCAACCACCATTCTGCCTTCTGTCTCTGTGAATGTGACTATTCCAGGTTCCCCAAAGCGGCAGAATCATACAGTATTTGTTCTTTTGTGACTGGTCCTGGGTCAGGGCTTTTGACAAGAGGTCCTCTGAGGTGACGCCGTGCACTTCAGTTTGCATCCTAGCAGGAGCTCACGGGAGCCCTGCGGTCCCTGCCTGCCAGCCTCTCCACTCAGCTGTGCTCTGCATCTCTACCCATTCTGTCTCTACCCACTCTGTCTCAGCTGTTCAGCCCTCTCAGTCTGTCTGGGCCTTTGCATCTGCTGTGTCTCTCCCTGGCAGGCTCCTTCCTATCTTTTTTTTTTTTTTCGAGATGGAGTCTCGCTTTGCCACCCAGGCTGGAGTACAGTGGTGCAATCTTGGCTTACCCCAACCTCTGCCTGCCTCCTGGCTTCAAGCGATTCTCCTACCTCAGCCTCCCAAGTAGCTGGGATTACAGGTGTGCACCACCGCATATGGCTAATTTTTGTATTTTTGGTAGAGATGGGGTTTCACCATGTTGGCCAGGCTGGTCTTGAACTCCTGACCTCAAATGATCTGCCTGCCTCAGCCTCCCAAAGTGCTGGGATTATAAGCATGAGCCGCTGTGCCTTGCCTCCCTTCTATCTTTGAATTTCAGCTGAAATGTCACCCCCTTCTAGAGGCCTTTCCCGACTGCCTATCCCAAAGCTGCTTCTCTGTTTCATTCGCTTCCTGGTGTTCCTCCCAGCCTGACATTACGTTGTTTGCCATGTTTGTCTGTTGTGGAAGACAAACTCCATCAGAGCAGGGGCCCCTGCTCTCCTGTTCAGGTTGCCTTCCCAGGCTCTGGCAGTGCACTTGGCACATAGTAGGTGCTTGTATGAGCTTCTTCTGGCTGCTGTAACAAATGACCATGAACTTGGTGGCTTAAAACATCACAAATGTATTATCCAATAGCCTGAGATGTCAGAAGTCCTAAATCAGTCTCAGTGGACTAAACTCAAGGTGTAGGGAGAGATAAGTTCTTTCTGGAGACTCTAGGGGAGAATCTGTTTCCCTACCTCTTCCAGCTTCTCCAACCCGCCTGCATCCCTGGGTTCAGAGTTCCACGTCACTGGGACCTCTGCTCTGTCATCCATCATCTCTTCTGACTCTGACCCACTGCCTCCCTTTTGAAATAACCCTGTGATTGCCTTCGGCCTGTCCAAATAATCCAAGAAATCTCCCTCTTTAAAGATTCTAGATCAGGTATGGTGACTCACACCCATAATCCTAGCACTTCAAAAGGCCGAGGTAGGAGGATTGCTTGAGGCCAGGAGTTCGAGACCAGCCCTGGCAACATAGTAAGACCCCCATCTCTAGAAGAAATAAAAATTAGCAGGGCATGGTGGCACATACCTGTATTCCCAGCTACTTAAGCGGCTGAGGCAGTAGGATCGCTTGAGCCCGGGAAGTCAAGGCTGCAGTGAGCTATGATTGCACCACTGCACTCCAGCCTATGTGACAGAGTGAGATCCTGCCCCTAAAACAACAACAACAACAAAAATCCTAAACCCTAAACAGTCACATCTGCAAAGTCCTTTTTACCACATAAGGTAACATAGTCATAGGTTTTGGGGATTAGAATGTGGACATTTGGGGGGGCCGTTATTCTGTCTACGACACGGTTCAACAAATATTTGCTGAATGAAGGAACTGGATGAAGGGATGGCTCCCTTTATAAATGGAGTCCCAAGTTCTGAGTTCCAGGCCTGGCGTAGCCTCTGTGTGGCTGTGTGAGCTGGGCAAGTCCTCTCTTTCTCTGAACCTCAGTTTCCTCTTTCATTAGATGTGTTGTTTTTGTTTGTTTGTTTGTTTGTTTGAGATGGAGTCTCATTCTCTCACTCAGGCTAGAGCGCAGTGGTGCAGTCTTGGCTCACTGCAACCTCTGCCTCTCACCGGATTCAAGCGATTCTCCTGTCTCAGCCGCCCGAGTAGCTGGGATAACAGGCGCGTGCCATCATGTTCAGCCAATTTTTGTATTTTTGGTAGAGATGGGGTTTCTCCATGTTGGCCAGGCTGGTCTTGAACTCCTGACCTCAGGTGACCCACCTGCCTGGGCCTCCCAAAGTGCTGGGGTTACAGGATTACAGGAATGAGCCACCGTGCCCAGCCCATGTGTTCCAAGCACCTACCATGTGCCTGATCCTCAGAAGGCCCTGGGAATGCCAGGAAAAATGAAGGGAGACCCCAGCCTCCTAGAACTTGGAGTCTGGCTTCTAGGGAGGGGCTTGAGAAAGGGAAAACCTGGCACAGTCTGCCCAGGGCCACACTCCAGGTCCCCTAGAAGGCTTTGAAGTCCTGAGAGGGTGTGCTTACCAAGGACGTGACATTTCAAACAGCTTTGACGCATAAGTAGGAGTTTATGCGGTAGAGATGTGGAAAGTGACATTAAAGGCCAGGGACAGGCCGCAGTCCCTTTTGAGGAACTGTGAGGAGTGTGGTGTGATCCCTCAGGGGAGGGAGACCAGTGGGGAAAGGCCTGTCCGGAAACGGGGCCTTGAGGGCCACAGACAGGAGCCCAGGTCCTGCCCTTAGGTGAATGGGGAGCCACAGCAGGGTTTTGAAGCAGGAGAGAGAGTGTGTAGCTCGGGACCACGCACTCTGGCTGCTGCAGGGTAAGGATGGCATTAAGGGGGCCAGCATCCCAGCCTGAGGTGGAGGTGGCCCGGACTGGGCAAGAACAGTGGGGTTGGAGAGAAGAAGCAGATCTGAGAGAGATTTAGGAAGCAGAATCAACAGGACATGGACATGGTGAGGGACTGAGACGGGAGTAGGGGAGGGAGAGCCTGGCAGCCACTGGGAAGGAAAATCAGGCAGGATAGAAGTGTGGGTGCACGCTTTTCATAAACCATTGAGAAATCTATGACCTGGCCCAAATGTGGACTTTGCGAGAAGTGCCAGAAGAGGCTGGTGATGGGTCAATGGGTCCATAGGCCTCTCCCATTGAAGAGAGATCAGTGATGCTGTCATTAAGGGTACAAGACAGGCCTCAATTCCAGGTGAGGGTTGGTCCACATTCTCACTTGATTTACAACCAGTGAAGTCAACAGGGCTGTGAAACCATCTCCCTTACTTCCAGATGGGGAAACCAAGTCCCAGAGACAGCTAGACAAGGCCACACAGCGTGGAGACCCTGGGGAGCACGAGCCTCTAAGAGGGGGATTTTACAAGTCTCTCTGAAACCAGAGGAGAGGACAGATTTGGGGGGGGTCCCCTCTGAGTGGTTCCCCGCCAAAGAGAATTTCTCCACTTTGGAGGAAGTGGGAGGTAGTTCTCCTTTTGAGATGTGAATGTCAAGTGACTCCGGGCACCCCGGTGACTAAGAGGTAAGTAAGTGAGGCTTGTGGGTGGAGCCAGCATCTTAAATAGCAGGTCTTCCTATGTCCCTTTGCAGACACCTGGGCTGAGACATACAGGACAGAGCATGGCTCGCCTACAGACTGTGTTCCTGGGTGTCCTCATCCTCCTTGCTGTGGCGCTTCAAGCAACTGAGGCAGGTGAGGCTGGGGAGCAGGAAGGCCCCCTACAGAGGCCAGGGCGGACGCTGGGGTGTCTTCCTCATGTCTTGGACAAGCACTGGACTGAGAACAGAAGACCTCAGTCTGCGGTTGGCTCTTGCGGTCTTCGGCTAGTTACAGCGCTTCTCTGGGCCTCAGTTTACAAGTCTGTTGAATGGGTAGTCTTGAAGGCTTGGAGTCTAGGATCTGTCTCAGTTGGGTTGGGGTTGTGGTGGGCATAGCCTCGGGATCTCCTGCTCCAGAAAACTCAAGCATAGGGCCCTAGGGGTGTGGGTGAGGAGCTTCTAAGGGGTCAGGTCTGAGTAGGGGAAGGCAGGTCTGGGGCAAGTGGTTCTCCCTTGGAAAGCTGGTGCTGCCCTCCTACCATCCATTTTTTAAAATTTTATTATTTTTAAAATTATTTTATTATATTATATTTTATTTTTTGAGACAGAGTTTTGCTCTTGTTGCCCAGGCTGGAGTACGGTGAAGCAATCTTGCCCCACTGCAAACTCCACCTCTCAGGTTCAAGCAATTCTCCTGCCTCAGCCTCCTGAGTAGCTGGGATTACAGGCATGTACCACCATGCCTGGCTAATTTTTGTATTTTTAGTGGAGACAGGGTTTCACCATGTTGGCCAGGCTGGTCTCAAACTCCTGACCTCAGATGATCCATCCACCTCCGCCTCCCAAAGAGCTGGGATTACAGGCGTGAGCCACTGTGCCTAGCCTAAATTTATTTTTTATTTCATTTTATTTATTTATTTTTTGAGATGGAGTCTCTGTCGCCCAGGTTGGAGTGCAGTGGCGCAATCTTGGCTCACTGCAACCTCTACCTCTGGGGTTAAAGTGATTCTCCTGCCTCAGCCTCCTGAGTAGCTGGGATTACAGGCACCCACCACAATGCCCAGCTAATTTTTGTATTTTTAGTAGAGATGGGGTTTCACCATGTTGACCAGGCTTGTCTTGAACTCCTGACTTTAAGTGATACTCCCATCTCAGCCTGCCTAAGTGCTAGGATTACAGGCGTGAGCCACTGCGCTGGGCTCACTATCCATTTTTGTCCAGAACCTGTCCTCAGTATGGGTTCCTGACTCCTTCTCCACCCCACTCTATGCTTGTGCTGTGTTGGGTGGAGGAGTGAGCACTGGAGTGGGGTGGGGCAGCTATAAACAAGAATTGCTCCCAGCTGCTGGGCTTTCTGAGCGCTTTTCATGCATTAAACATCCTCCGAAGCTGGTACTGTTATTACCCCTTTGGTCAGATAAGGAAATTGGGCCTCAGAGGATTCAATGACTTGGTCAGGGTGGCCCAGTGAATCAGGGGAAAGCAGGACTCGAACCCGGGTCTATGTGACTGTCCTCTGTTGAGCCTTCATCCTGACTCTGCTGCATCTTGCTGTGTGATCCTGGGCAAGTTACTCTCCCTCTCTGGACCGCAGCCTTCCCACTGCACACATATGAGCAGAAGCTGACTTCTCAAGTGCCCATGTGCTGATGGATCACTGGGGAGCTTGTCAAAATGCACACCGGATTCAGCAGGTCTGGCGCCGGGGGCTGAGCATTTCTGACAAGCTCCCAGGTGACGCTGATGCCATGGACCATGGACCTTACCTTGAACAGCAAGGATCTAAGGCACCTTGTGGCTCAGAGTCACTGAGTCCCATCTTGGGGTACAGCTGATGCTTAGTTGTTCTGAATCCCTGTTCCTAGAGCTGACTGTCCCAGACTGTAGACATCAGACCGTAAGTGGCTTCTCAGAAGCTCCAAGGGTAGGATCTTGGAGGGCTCAGAATCCTCTGGTCACCATCCTTCCACATGAGAACAGAAAAACAGCATCTCTTTCCTGGAGCCTGGACAGGCCGAGATCAGGGGCTGGGGCCGAGGGTGACCTCTCTGGGCTCCAGCTTGTGCATTCACTGGGCACCCCTCCGCTAGGCCCCTACGGCGCCAACATGGAAGACAGCGTCTGCTGCCGTGATTACGTCCGTTACCGTATGCCCCTGCGTGTGGTGAAACACTTCTACTGGACCTCAGACTCCTGCCCGAGGCCTGGCGTGGTGTGAGTAGGAAGCTGGGGCCACAGGGTCTTGGTGGGTCTGACAGGTACAGCCTGGGATGGCCCAGGTGCTGCTGGATGGGACACACCCAGGGATGAGAGGGATGTGGCAGGGCTACCGGATGCCTGCCAGGATGGCTTGGCTGGAAGAGATGGCTCAGTTCAGGCTTGGGTGTACTACAAACAAAAATAATGTGATCATTTAGCAAATATCATCAGGTGCTTACTAGGCTCCAGGCAACGTGTCAGGTTCTGAGGATGCCAAGCTGAGTGAACAGGGTGCCACCACAGTGTGGGCATGTCAGTAGGCCGTCAGTAGCTGTGGCATCTAGGGTATTTGGGTATAGCAGGTATAGGAGTATGCCTAGTGCCACTGAGTCAGCAAAGATGCTCCCAGGTTTTGGGCAAAAATGGATGGTGAACCAGGCGTGGTGGCTCATGCCTGTAATTCCAGCACTTTGGGAGGCCGAGGCAGGCAGATCACTTGAGGTCAGGAGTTCGAGATCAGCCTAGTCAACATGGTGAAACCCCATCTCTACTAAAAATACAAAATTAGCTGAGTGTGGTGATGCGTGCCTGTGGTCCCAGCTACTTGGGAGGCTGAGGCAGGAGAATCGTTTGAACCTGGAAGGTGGAGGTTGCAGTGAGCCGAGATCACTCCACCTCACTCCAGCCTGGGCAACAGAGCGAGACACTGTCTCAAAAAAAAAAAAAAAAAAAAAAAGAAGCTCACACCAGAAGTGTCTTGGATCCTCTCCAGGCTTCCAGAAGTCCGAGGCAACCCATTTTGACTGGAAGAATATTAAGAGCTAAAATTTCCAAGGTGCCTCCCGAGTGCCAGGCACTGTTCTGATCATTACCTGTATTAATTGGTTTAATTCTCACAACAATCCTATGAGGAGGTTCAATGATTCCCATGGTAGGGACGGAGAAACAGGCTTAGCAAGGGACAGTGACCTGCTCAAGGCTGCGCAGGCTGGAGCCAGAACTCACTCCTGGTTCCTCGTTCAGGGCTTTCTCCTGAGTTTCTTGTTCTCCTTTGCTTCTTTCTCTGGCTTCTTTGCCTCCTTTTCCCGGCCTGGAGCCTGCACCTGCACCTGCACCTGGCTGGGTGACAGGTCCTGCCCTCTCTGTGGCAGCCTCTCTGGCTGCTTCTCCAACTGCTCAGAGCCTGCTGTCCACCAAATCACACACTGGGGGAGGCTGGGTTTAGGGACTCATGACCTGCTTTGGGCCTCTATTATCTTCTTCTCGTCTTCCTCCTCCTTACTGCTGACACCATTTCTTAGAGGGATCTGCAGGTGAATAATAAAGAAGGCTGAAGCAGGAAGCCCCCCCAGAGTTCTTCTCTCTTTAACTCTGAGCCTCAGTTCCCCCAACAGTATAATGAAGTAATAACCTTTACTTATTTGACTTATTTGTATTTTCAAACACATAGAGAGTGCTTGCTAAGTGCTAGGCACTGTTGTAAGCACTTTATAAATATGAACTCATTTAATCCTTGAAACAATCCTACGCAGCAGGTGCCGTCATGATCCCCTTTTCACAGGTGAGGAAATGAGCACACAGAGGTTAGGGGGCCCCTTGAGCGTTTGTTACAGGGCACAGTAATGTAAGAGGAAGGTGAAGAGCTCAAAGTCTGGCGCATAATAGATGCTCAATTGCTGGACACGGTAGTGCCTCTCAGCTACTTGGGAGGCTGAGGCAGGAGGATTGCCTGAACCCTGGATTTTGAGGTCAACCTGGTAACTTAGTGAGACTCTGTCTTTTTTTTTGAGACGGAGTCTCGCTCTGTCGCCCAGGCTGGAGTGCAGTGGCCAGATCTCAGCTCACTGCAAGCTCCGCCTCCCGGGTTTACGCCATTCTCCTGCCTCAGCCTCCCGAGTAGCTGGGACTACAGGCGCCGGCCACCTCACCCGGCTAGTTTTTTTGTATTTTTTAGTAGAGACGGGGTTTCATCGGGTTAGCCAGGATGGTCTCGATCTCCTGACTTCGTGATCCGCCCGTCTCAGCCTCCCAAAGTGCTGGGATTACAGGCTTGAGCCACCGCTCCCAGCCTTTTTTTTTTTAAATAAAAAAAGCTGAGTGCAGTGGCTTACACCTGTAATCTCAGCACTTTGGGAGGCCAAGTTGGGAGGATCACTTGAGACCAGGAGTTCAAGACAAGTCTGGGCAATAGAGTGAGACCCTGTCTCTAAAATCAATCAATCAATCAATCAATCAAATCATATGTAATCATTGGATTTTCAGCCAGAAGGGACCCTAGAAAGAATGTGTCTTGAGGCTCAGAGTAGTTAAGCGTATTATAAGACTCTTGGGGATTCTGGCTTGGCGAGGTGGCTCACTCCTGTAATCCCAGCACTTTGGGACGCCGAGACAGGCAGATCACTTGAAGTCAGGAGTTCAAGACCAGCCTGGCCAACATGGTGAAAACTCATCTCTACTAAAAATACAAAAATTAGCTGGGCGTTGTGGTGGGCACCTGTAATCCCGGCTACCTGGGAGGCTGAGGCAGAGGGATCTCCTGAACTCGGGAGGTGGAGGTTGCAGTGAGCCAAAATCGTACCACTACACTTCAGCCTGGGTGACAGAGACTCCATCTAAAAAAAAAAAAAAACACCCAACTCTTGGGGATTCTATTTCATGGCCTCACCTGGAACTCAAGGCCGGGACTAAAGAGCTGAGGGTCCTGGAAGTCCTTGCTGCTCCTCTTCCTTTTTTTTTTCTTGACACATGGTCTCATTCTGTTGCCTAGGCTGGAGTACAGTGGAGCAGAGACCTGAGCTCACTGCAGCCTCGATGTCCTGAGCTCAAGCAATCCTCCTACCTCAGCCTCCCAAATAGCTGAGATCACAGGCGCATGCCACCATGCCTGGCTGACTTGTACATTTTTGTAGAGACAGGGTTTTGCCATGTTGCCCAGGATGGTCTCAAACCCCTAGGCTCAAACAATCCTCCTGCCTCGGCCTCCCAAAGTGCTGCGTTTACAGGCATGAGCTCCTGGCCTTCTCTTCCTCTTGAGAAATATTCTTTTCACACCACAGGTGACTCGTAAATTTTGAACCACTCTATTTAGCAGGTAATGTCACGTGCAGTAGGTGACTCATAAATGCTGAGCCCTGCATAAAGTAGGTGGCTCATAAATGCTAAGTTCCTGAGGGTGTGGCCTCCTTGCTGCATGCTAATGTTGCTGCATTGTCTCTGGGGTCTCCCCTTCCAGGTTGCTAACCTCCAGGGATAAGGAGATCTGTGCCGATCCCAGAGTGCCCTGGGTGAAGATGATTCTCAATAAGCTGAGCCAATGAAGAGCCTACTCTGATGACCATGGCCTCGGCTCCTCCAGGAAGGCTCAGGAGCCCTACCTCCCTGCCATTACAGCTGCTGCAGCCGGAAGCCTGTGCCAACTCTCTGCATTCCCTGATCTCCA
Organism: Papio anubis; assembly: GCF_008728515.1. Lineage (NCBI taxonomy): Eukaryota > Metazoa > Chordata > Mammalia > Primates > Cercopithecidae > Papio > Papio anubis. The sequence goes on along the minus strand of NC_044993.1, from coordinate 32,436,362 downwards.
TCCCTGTGGCTGTCACCCTTTGTCACCTCCGTGCTGTCACTCCCATATCCCCCTGACCCCTCTAACCCATCCTCTGCCTCCCTGCAGCCAGAGTGTCCTGTTCCCATCAGCGATTTCCCTGCTTAAACCCTTCCATGACTCCCCACTGCCCTAAGCTGAGTCAGGGGTCCCAAGCCTGGCATGCAGCCTTCTGGATCTGGGTTCCATCTCTGTCTCCAGCCTGCCCACTTCCCTTCATGCATGTTGGGTTCTAGCTCCCTGTTCTCCAAACCCATACTACACATCCCACTTCTGGGGTCTTTGCCTGGGATGTTGCCGACACCCAGAAAGTCCCACCACCCGCACAGGTGTAGCCCCACCAGCCCTCCAAGGCATTGCTCGCCCAAGCAGCTGGTAATTCCATTTCATGTATTAGACGTCCCCTGGCCCTCTGTCCTCTCCTAATAACCCTAGTCACAGTCTCCCCAGATTCTTGGGATTTGGGGGTTGTCTCCCCCACCTCCCCACTAGTTGGACCAAGGTTTATATCTAAGTTACTGTGGTCTCCCGGCCTCTAGCACAGAGCACTGCAGACAGGCCCCAGCTCAGAATCAGAGCCAGAAAGTGGCTGCAGACAAAATCAATAAAACTAATGACCCTCCCCTCTCCCTGCCAAAAGGCAGTTACCTATCAATACAGAGACTCAAGGTCACTAGAAAGGGGCCAGCTGGGTCCATGTGAAGCTCCAAATTTGCCCAGATTCACCTTTCTTCCCCCACTCTCCCCCCTTTTTTTTTTTTTTGAGATGAGATGGAGTTTCGTTCTTGTCACCCAGGTTGGAGTGCAATGGTGCGGTCTTGGCTCATTGAAGCCTCCGCCTCCTGGGCTCAAGTGATTCTCTTGCCTCAGTCTCCTGAGTAGCTGGGATTACAGGTTCCCACTACCACGCCCGGCTAATTTTTGTATTTTTAGTAGAGACGAGGCTTCACCTTGTTGGCCAGGCTGGTCTCGAACTCCTGTCCTCAGGTAATCTGCCCACCTCAGCCTCCCAAAGTGCTGGGATTATAGGCGTGAGCCACAACGCCTGGCCAATTTTTGTATTTTTAGTAGAGACAGGGTTTCACTATGTTGGCCAGGCTGGTCTTGAACTCATGACCTCAAGTGATCCACCTTCCTTGGGCTCCCAAAGTGCTAAGATTACAGGCATGAGCTACCACACCTGGCCTCCCCCTTTTTTCCTAATAGGAGACTCCTGTAGCTTTCTTCCCCGTTTTAGCTATGTGTCGTGTCTGCTTACACTTCCTTCTCCCCTCAGGCTTTTTTTTGGATGGTCCTCCAACCTCCAATACCCAGGCCTGGCCTCTTCAGAGTACCCCCCATTCCACTTTCCCTGCCTCCTTCCTTAAATAGCTGACAGTCAAATTCATGCTATGGTGTGAATGAGTACCCTTGGCTTGGTATTATAAGCTGGAGTTATATATGTATTTGAAAACAGAGTAAATACTTAAGAGGTCAAATGGATGAATGGAAGAATTTTAGGAACTGTGTGAGAGGGGGACAAGGTGAAGCTTTCCTGGCCCTGGGAGGAAGCTGGCTGTGGTAGGGTAGCGCGCGCTCTCTCTCTCTCTGTGGCAGGAGGCAAAGAGTGGGGTGTAATTGAGTGAAGGAATCCTGGGTAGAAACCATTCTCAGGTGGTTGAGACAGGCTAAAGACTGGGATTTGGGTCTATGTATGCCTTTCTGGCTGATTTTTGTAGAGACGGGGTTTTGCCATGTTACCAGGCTGGTCTCAAACTCCTGGGCTCAAGCGATCCTCCTGGCTCAGCCTCCCAAAGTGCTGGGATTACAGGCATGAGCCACCACGCCTGGCTTCCTCTTCCTCTTGAGAAATATTCTTTTCATACTGCAGGTATGGGACAGCAGTGTCCCAGGTAAAGGACATACATGTTACAAGTGCCTGGTCCTTTCTGAGGGAGCCTGGTGCCGCTCTGCCGGGTATTTGAAGCTGCGGAACTGGAGGAGGCCATTTCACTCCCTGAACTCAGCCTGACAAATCACAGTGAGAATGTCCATCTTATAGGCTTGCTGTGGGGCTCAGGTTGAAAGTGTGGGGAGTGACACTGCCTAGGCATACAGCTCAGTGTCATCGAGGGCCTGTGTCCCTCCCAAGCCCAGGGTTAACCTGCCTGCCGCAGGCACTAGGAGGACTAATCTGCCTACTGCCCATGAACGGGACCCTCAAGCGTCCTGGGATTTCCTTTCCCCTCCTGTCCTGCCCTTGCCCCTCAGGATTTCTGGAAAATAAATCCTTTAAAATAGTGTCTGCTTTGGTTTCCTGGCATTTGCTGTCCCTGTGAGATGGGGCAAGGGACACCACTGATCCCCTCTATCCCACTGGGGAAGTCTTCACGTTGAAATAGGCGGTGACTTGCCCAAGGTCACCCGGTGAGTGGTGGGAGTCTAGGCTGGACACAAGGGCCTGGGAGGTGGCTGCACAGGTGCTGACAGGGAAGCCCAGACATTTGTCCCAGAGTTCCCAGCCCACCTCGGGACCCGCTGTCAGGAGGATTTTATAAACCATTAAAGCAGTCCCCACGTCTCGAGCCTTCAGCAGCATAATCACTCAACTACTCAGCCTTCACCTTCCCGCCGCACGGGCAGACACTGGAGAAAGGGAGGGAGTAGTCAGGAAAGTCTACGTCCTGCAACAAACACCTCCAAATCTCAGTGGCTCAACTCAACAGAAGCTATTTCTTCTCACATGAAGTCTAATCAGGCATTCTCAGTCTTAGGCAACCTTCCACATGGTCATTTCAGGGACCCAGGCCCCTTCCTTCTGGTACAGCCAACGTGGTCACAGGCAGAGGAAATGCTCAGCACCCATGGGCAACCCTCCTTGCTGGCCAGAAAAGATAAGCTGGGAGAACTGGGAGGGGCGGGGCCCCAGGGGCCCTGGAGGTGGCGGCAGGGGTGGTCCCCGGTCATGCCCATCCCTTCTCCAACCCTGGTCCTGCAGGAGTGCCCTGATCTCCCCATCCTCCTCTCCAGAGCTGTTTCTCTGCTACTTCCGGGGTTGGGGGAGTCCCTCGTGTCCCCAGAGAACAGCATAGGCTCCCTGCTCCCTGGGGCACAGGGTCTTGGCCACCTGAGGGCTTGTGGAAGGTGAGGACAAGGACACCCCCATTCTCACCACCCCCACCCCACCCCAGAGGAAACTTTCTGCATCCAGTGCTACCCTTTTATTTTTTTTTCTCGTCGTTACTCTGGTTATCCCTCAGCCCAAGACCTTCCCAGCTCTCTCCAGCCTGTGAACAGCATTCTCATTCTTCACTCCCGCTTCACAGTTCTCTGCAGTTGGGCCCAGCTGCAGCCTCCATTGGAGCCAATGGCATTGGGCCATTCCCCACCCCTGAATACGTCCTGTCCCTTCCACCTTGGTGAGGCTTTCACCTCTGCCTGGAATGGTCTGTCAAAATCCTGCCTAGGTTCATGTGACAGGGTGCCAGCCCAGCATGCCACAACTGACTTGCAAATCACAAGGGGACTAATTCTTCTACAATAAAGATGTCTAACAATCACCCGTCGATCCATCAATCCCATCCATCCAAGGAAAAGTGGAGCAACTGGTGCTTGTGAAGTGTACGGTATTACTCATAATAGATTCTTGCCAAGAGTATGTAGCCTGGGTCTAATCAAGCCTTTAGATCTAACTCTCAGTTTACAGGAAATAAATAGGATAGGGGAACAAATTAGGTGACATCACAAGGAAATAACTAAATTAAGAATGAGAACATTGTATAAGACAATGGACTTGACTTTGCTCTTTTTTTTCTTTTCTTTTTTTTTTGAGACGGAGTCTCACTCTGCCACCCAGGCTGGAGGGCAGCAACCTCCACCTCCAGGGTTCAAGCAGTTCCCTAGCCTCAGCCTTCCAAGTAGCTGGGATTATAGGCACATGCCACCATGCCCAGCTAATTTTTGTATTTTTAGTAGAGATGGAGTTTCACCATGTTGGCTAGGCTAGTCTCGAACTCCTGACCTCAAGTGATCTGCTCACCTTGGCCTCCCAAAGTTCTAGGATTACAGGCGTGAGACACTGAACCCAGCCAACTTGACTCTTAAGAAAGTTGAAGTCATTAAAAAGTGGTCTATGCAAGTGGTCTATGTAGACTCAAAAGAAATACCCATATGCAGTGCATGAACCTAGATCGGATCCTGGTTAAAAAAATAAAAGAAAGGAGGGAATAAAGGAAAGAAAGAAGGAAGGGAGGCGCCAGGTGTGGTAGCTCATGCTTATAATTCCAGCACTTTGGGAGGCCAAGGTGGACGGATTGCTGGAGGCCAGGAGTTTGAGACCAGCTTGTGCAACATGGGAAAACCCTGTCTCTACAACAACAACAACAACAAAAACACAGTAACTAGCCAGGCATGGTGGCATGAGCCTGTGGTCCCAGCTACTTGGGAAGTTGAGCTGGGAGGATCTCTTGTGCCTGGGAGGTCGAGGCTGTAGTGAGCTGAGATTATACCACTGCACGCTCACCTGGGTGACAGAGAGGGACCCTGTCTCAAAAAAATAAATAAAATAAAAAGAAAGGGTGTGAGGGAGAGAAGAAAGGAGGCAGAAAGAAGGAAAGAAGGAGACAGGAGAAACTACGAAATACATTTTGGGACAATTAGAGAAATTTGGATATGAACTGGGTGTTAGATGACATATAGGAATTATTGTTAATTTTGTTAGATGGGATAATGATATTTTATTTATGTAAGACAATAGCTTTATTCAGAGGAGATGCATGCTGGAATATTTAGGGGCAAAGTGTCAAGCATCTATAATTTACTTTGCAATGGTTTGGCTAAAAAATAAAAATAGAAAAGATAAAACAATTATTTAAAAATACCAATCATTGGTTGTAGAGGTTTTGTCTGTTTGTTTGTTTGAGGCAGAGTTTCACTCTTGTTGCCCAGGCTGGAGTGCTGTGTTGCAATCTCGGCTCACTGCAACCTCCGCTTCCCGGATTCAAGCAATTCTCCTGCCTCAGCCTCCCAAGTAGCTGGGATTACAGGCATCTGCCACCACACTTGACTAATTTTTTGTGTTTTTAGTAGAGACAGGGTTTCACCATGTTGGCCGGGCTGGTCTCAAACTCCTGAGCTCAGGTGATCCACCTGCCTTGGCCTCCCAAACTGCTGGGATTATAGGCGTGAGCCACTGTGCCCAGCCCCAAAGCCCTTGCTTTCTAAATACTTATTTGGAGCATAGTGGGGGGCCAGGGAATAAGGGCCTCTACTCCCCAGTACTTGCCCCACCTGGCTCCTGTCCTTCATGAGGTGTAGCACTTCCCAGGGTGGCTGCCTTCTTCCTCTCCGCCTTCTCCCTCCTCCCCTCTCTTCCTTTCACCCCTTCCTCCCTGCTTCTCTCTCTTCCCTTTTTCTCCTCTTTCCCCTTCTCCCTCTCTTTTTCCTCCCACCCCTGCCCCTTCTTCCTCTTCTGTTCTTTTTTTTTTTTTAGACAGAGTCTCACTCTGTCACCCAGGCTGGAGTGCAGTAGCATGATCTTGGCTCACTGCAACCTCTGCCTCCCAGGTTCAAGTGATTCTCCTGCCTCAGCCTCCCAAGTAGCTGGGATTACAGGTGTGCACCACACCCAGCTAGTTTTTGTATTTTTAGTACAGATGAGGTTTCACCATGTTGGCCAGGCTGGTCTCGAACTCCTGACCTCAGGTGATCCACCCACCTTGGCCTCCCAAAGTGCTGGGATTACAGGTGTGAGCCACTGCACTTGGCCTCCTCCTTTGTTCTTACATAAACAGAGCAGAAAGAACACAACCTCAGTTTTTATCCCTCCTTGTCCCTCTCTGGGCCTCAGTTTCCTCAGTTATAAAAAGAGGGATTGGACATTGGGAATGAGAAGGCTACTCGCTTCGCATGTGCACAGGCCAGGACAGATTCTCTGAGCACGAGTGGACCTTGGCCCCTGCCAAGGGTGCTCTGCTACTTCAAGAAGACTCTAGCCTCCTAACCCCTAACCCCATGCCCCAGGCAGCCCATTGGGTAGGGGGTGGTTGAGGAGAGAGAGGTCCCTGGCCTTGGGATCTGTAGCCCCTCTGCCCAACCCAACTGGCTCATAGTGCGGGATGCTGGCTCCACAACCGGTTTCCCTCAGATTGGCAGCCCGGAGATACCAGTACAGCTCAGTCCTGGCCCAAGGCGGAGCTGCTGACTCTTCTAGAGTCTCAGGAATTGTTGCCATTGCCTTTAGGGAAGGCTGCCATGAAGGGAGACTGTGTTTTAATGTGCTCCCAAGGCTGGCAAGCCTCTGCACCCTTCGGTGAGAGCCTGTTGGCTGGCCCTGTGTGGTCCTGTTGCCACCTCTCATGGAGAATGACCTTGGAGGGCCAGTGCTGGGAAGCCTCCTCCACAGTGCACTAGCCCGATGTTCTCCTTGGGCAGATAGAGAACTCAGGCCCCACGAGAGGCAAGGCTTATCCAGGGCACGGCTGCAGAGCTGAGGAGCCAAGAGCCACAGAGTTATCAGGGATGGGTTGGCAGCCACATTGTTCTTTGCGCTAGCAGGGGCCAGAGCAGAGGTGGGAGTGGGTGCACAGCAGGGAGCAGGAGGCCGGGAGGTGGAGGCAGGGAGGCCAGGGCTCTCTCCTGGGTCCTGAGCTTTCCACATTCTACTCATCATGGTGGTGGGAGGGGGGTTCTCCACTCTGATGCTGTGGATGACCTAGGGTGGCTCCGGGCCTCAGTTTCCCCATCTATCCATATGAAGCTGGACTCAGTCCTTCTTTCAGCAGACCCTGCAGCAAGCCCCTGCCGACTTCAGGCTCCCTGCCAGACTCTGGAGATGCATAGATCAACAAGGTCCCCCAGGAGCCTGGGATTCTGAGAGGGGAAATTTGGGGGTCCATCCTGATGTGGGCAAGGCATTCCCTGGATCAAAGAAGAGCTTGTCAGACCCAGAATGGAGGGGCCCTGAGTCCCTCCCGGCCCCTTGGCGCCCCACTCTCTATTCCACAGCCTGCTGGCCTTTTGTGTGTTGCCCACTTAGGAGCGAGGGCCCCAGGCCACATCCTAGGGCATGTTCCCAGCTCGTGGCAGGAGAGGAGGCCTTTGTACCCAGGCAGACCCGGTCCAGCCTCCCGGGGAAGGTCCCAGTATGACGAGCCTAGGATGATGAGAAGCCCAGGGCCACAGAGCCGGCTCGGTTCCTTGGCAACATCCCGAGGAATCCAGCGGCTGCACACTGGCTCCCTTCCTCTCTCCTCCCACCCTCCTGCCTGCGGGGGCTGGAGGCGGAGGCAGCCAGCACCATTATAAAAAGCCACAGAGCTCTGGCGGCGGCGGTGGCGAAGGGACAGCACTAAGCTCTGCCGCCTAGCTCTAGCCGCCTGCCCTGGCCCCCGCCCGGACTCTCGCCCACCCTCAGCCATGGCTCCGATATCTCTCTCGTGGCTGCTCCACTTGGCCACCCTCTGCCATCTGACTGTCCTGCTGGCTGGTAAGTGGGGCCTGGACTTGGGCATGAACAGGGTGGGGAGCTCCCGGTGGGGAGCCCCCAGCCCCTTGTCTGTCCCTCAAGCCTGACATCAGGGGCCCCAGACCCTGTCTGGGTAAAGCTCAAGGCCGGTGGCAGCCCCTATCCAGGGATGTGCAGTAGGGGGCTGGGCACCTTCCTTTCCCCAGATGCAGCACTGGACAGATTTCCACTTGCCAGCGACTGCTCTGCCTGACCCAGCGAGCAAAGTGGCTGTGCCTGGAAGCACAGAGAGGTGGTGTGGGTGGCATAAGGGAGCCAGGTGTGGGTGTGCCAGGAGGGTGGGGGTAGAGGGAGCCTGCAGAGGCTCCTGGTGGGCACTGGGGTGGGAGGACCTGGCTGACAGTGGCTGGCTCTTTCCAACCAGCATTAATGTGTAACCCGCAGCCCTGGCCCTGGGCCAGGCCACAGTTGGGACTTTCTCCTGCCCTGTTTTCAAAGCCCCCAGGATTAGGGGGCCCAGGACCAGTGAAGGTCAAGGTCACTGCAGCTCATGGTTGGGGCTTGCCGCTGCTGTGCTGGTCTGTAGCCCCAGTTGCTCTGCCTGTCTACCCATCATGCTGTCTTCCTCCTCCAAGCACAGTGTAGAAAACGCGTTTGCCTCTAGTCACTTGCTTACTGACGCCCAGGACCTGGTAGGGGTACATAATTGACCATCCTACCTGATATGGATAAGATGGAGGCCCAGAGAGGTTTAGAAACTGGCCTGAGGATGCACAGCCAGCAAGTAGGGCAGGAGAGGGTAAGACTCATGGGACTGAATGCAGAAGAGAGCACAGATGCACACTCACCACCTCTGTGGGCCACACCACCTCCATGAACCGCTAGCCAGCCCCCTCCTCAGGGATTGCCCCCACCATCCGGCAGGGTGACATTCAGAGAAGGTGAGACTTTGCTTGTGGGCACACAGCAAGTCCAGGAAAATGAGAAGTAGTCCCCAGCTTCCAGATATTTCCATGGAACAAACTCACCCTGGGGCAGGGAGCAGGTGCATGGGTGGGTGGGCACGTGGGGATGGTGGAGGCGAATTCCTGCTGGCTGCCTGCTTTCTGGGATTGGGCCCTGAAGCCTGAGGTGTCTGGGGACAGTGAGAACTGGAAAGTGGGGAGTCAGATGGCGGCTGCTTTGCCACAGTCTTGCTGTGTGACCCTGAGCAGGGTCTTGCCTCCTCTGGTCCCAGCTGCTGCATCTTTAAATATAGCTATTACCTCTCTGGTGGGGTGGAGGAGGGTGATGAGGCTCCAGTGCCTATGGGGGTGTTTTGAAGAGGGTGTTGAAGGAGGATTACTTTTACTAAGCTTAGAGGGGAAAGGGTCCTAGGCTAGGATGGAAAGGGACCCTGGGGGACTCTGGGTGCTCTGACTAGCAGCCTGAGGCTTTAGAACCAGGCTTCTGCCCTCATCTTGGTCATTGGCTTTACTGGAAGATCCTGGGGATTACTGGAACCTTTCTCAGCCTCAGTTTCTCCTCCTGTAAAACTGGGCATTTGACCAGGCTCACCTTGGAATGTATGGCTGACATGAATGGCTGACATGTATGGCTCCGAGAGGCCCTTGGGAGCCCCTTTAGGATGAGGGGGTGGTTTGGAAGCCAGAGAGACCCCGAGGGGAGGCTGGGGGGTTCGTAGCTGCTGCCCTGACTAGTGTGGGGCAGCTGCGTCAGTCCCCAAATGTGGGTTTGTGGGGCTGTGTCAGGCAGGAGGCTTCTGTGCTTTATATAACGAACCTGCAGCTACAGTCAGTGCAGAGCATTGCCCCCCCACTCCAAAAGCTGACGCATTCACTCCCACTCAAGTCCTGGCAAGAAAGAGAAAAAAAACGAATCTGTTTTAAGCTCCTATAGCCTACCCCGCTCATTAGCAGTGGGGGTGGATGGAGAGGGCATGGGAGGATAAATTCAAGAGTGTCAGATCCAGGCCCCTGTCAAATTTAAATAAAAATTCCTCCATTTTTCTGTTGGTTAAGGTATTATGTCACAAAGCGCTTGCTTGGGCATTTTGTCCATTCATTCAACAAATACTTATTGGACACCTACTGTGTGACAAGCCTGGTACTAGGTACTGGGGCAGCATCAATAAATAAAACAGCCAAGGACCTCAGCCCTCGGGGTGCTGTAATTCAACTAAAGAGGACAGATAATACACAAAATAAATCAGTAAACAATGTGATCTGTTGGAAGAAGAAAAGGCACTGTGATCAAAAAATAGAGAGGGGTGGCTGGGCGCAGGGGCTCATGCCTGTAATCCCAGCATATTGGGAGGCCAAGGTGGGCAGATCACCTGAGGTCAGGAGTTCAAGACCAGACTGGTCAACAGCGTGAAACCCTGTCTCTACTAAAAATACAAAATCAGCCGGGTGTGGTGGTGAATGCCTGTAGTCCCAGCTACTTGGGAGGCTGAGGCAGGAGAATCACTTGAACCTGGGAGGCAGAGGTTGGAGTGAGCTGAGATTGTGCCACTGCACTCCAGCCTGGGTGACAGAGTGAGAAGGAAGGAAGGAAGGAAGGAAGGAAAGAAGGAAGGAAGGAAGGAAGGAAGGAAGGGAGGGAGGGAGGGAGGGAGGGAGGGAAGGAAGGAAGGAAGGAAGGGAAAGAAAGAGAAAAGAAAAATGGAGAACAGGAAAGAGAGGTGTTGACATTTTAAATAGGGGGTTAGGGAAGCCCACTCAGTAGGTGGCTTTGCACAGTTTGGAGGAGGCTGAGGGAGGGAGCTGTGTGGATATCTCTGGATATCTCTAGAGTAGTGGTCCTCAGTGAGTAATTTTGCTCTCCCAGGGGCCATTTGGCAATTTCTAGGGACATTTTTACTTGTTACAAATGTCCCAATGTTTTTGGTTCAGTTGAGCTACTTGCCTCTAATGTGTAGAGGCCAGAGATGCTGCTAAACATCCTCCAGTGCCCGGGACAGCCCCCAAAACAAAAAACTGTCTGGTCCAAAATGTCAGTAGTGTCACTGTTGAGAAACCCTGCCCTAAGGGAAAAATGCTCCAGATGTTAAAAAATGTTTATTCTCACAACCACACTGTGAAGCAGGTATTGTCACGTCCATTTTACAAGTAAGGAAACTGAAGCTCAGAGAGTCTGAGTGACTTGCTTAGGACACACAGCTGAGCAATGAATGGCTCAAGCCCTCTTTTTATCACCTCACCCAGTGACCCAGGACATTTCCTGAGTCTCCTTCTAAGACCCTGGAAGACTCTTAGAAGTCCCTGAGGTCCAGCCTAAAGGAGACTTCCTCCAGGAAGTCTCCCCTGATCATTTGAAGTTGGAAGTGGTTTCTCCCTCATGTAAACCCCAGTATATTTGTGGTATGTTCTGGAACGCTGTGTTTCTGCCTGGCATCTAGGGTAGCCTAGAACAGTGGGTGTTCAGGGGCTGGGTAGAAAACTAGCTCTGCCACCATGCCGCTGTGTGGCATTGGGCATATTTAACCTCTCTTATTCCCAGCTTCTGCATCTGTGAAGTGGGGATAATAATACTCCCTTTGCAGGATAATAATTCCCTTTGATGTTGAGAATTAAAGAGAGCAGATGTGTACATGCTGGACACAGGGTCTGATACACAGTAGGTGCTCAATTAAAAAAAAAAAAAAAAAGCTCTGATACTTTGTGTGCCTGTTTTACCTGTCCATCAGGCTGGGAGCCTTCTGAGGCCAGAGGCATTCCTTGTTCATCTCACTGTACCTCACAGCATCCGGCACAGGGTCTGGCAAGAGGAACAGCATTTGTTGGTTGACTGAATAAGCAGAGTGATCTGATGGCATTTATTGGGATGGAAGCACTCTCTCCAAGCTCAGCACCCGTGCCTATGGGAGAAAGAGCTCAAGGTTAAGGATAAGAGGGCCTGAGATTTTTGTATATACTCAAAAGTAACTCCAGCCAGTGTTGGCTGAATCAGGAAGTGGATGGATGGATGGATGGATGGATGGATGGAAGAAGGGATGGGGAGGGGACAATGAGGGATGGATGAGTGGGTGAGATAAAAGGGGGTGGAAGATTGACAGGTGGTAGGTAGGGGAGAGGGAGTGGGTAGATGGATGAATGGAGATGAGTGGGGGTGGGTAGGAGGTGGCAGGTGGGTGAGGAATGGGTAGAAGGTTGATAAGAGTGGGTGGAAGGATGGATGGATAGGTAGATAGATGCATTAAAGAGAGATAAGTAAATTGAGACTAATTTCATTCAATGGATATTGATTGAGTATCCACCTTGTGCTTGATGCTGGGAAACTGTGATACCAAGACAGATGAGGTCCCTGCCTTCCTGACACTCCTATGACAGATAATAGATGACTGGCTGGGTGAGGCATTGTCTCCATTTACAGAAAGGAAAACTTCAGCTCTGAGAAGGGACAGGCTCCCCAGGTTAGTTAAACAATCTTCCTGGCAGAACCAAGAACTTAGCTGGGCCAGGACCATTCAGGGACTGTGGCAGAGAGTGGGGACTTTGGAGACAGGATGACTCTGTGGCTCTTTAAAGCCCTGAAGGTGGGTAATGGCTTTCCCCATGTTGGATTTGAGGCGCACAGAATGGACCTTCTTTGTTATCCATTGGGCAGCCTCCCTTGCCTCCTCCTGTCTCTGGTCACTGAGGGGCACCGTATTTTCTGGGGCTTCCTAAAGAAGACACCTGCAGGCCAGTTTAGGGGACTGCCACCTGGCTCCACTCAACAGGGCCTGGGGAGGCTGCAGGTGCGTCATTCTGAGGTCCCATTGCAGAAGGAGGGTGGCCAGCCCACGCAGTGACTTTTATATCCTGGTTACTCAGAGAGAAAGGACAGCCCTGTGACCTGGGGAGCCTCTCCTGCACACAGCCCCCAACCCCCTGAAGCTACTAATGCTGCTCCTTGATGACTCAACCCAGACCTGCCAGCCCTAAACCACCTTCCCACAAAGCAGGGTGGGCCAAAGCTAAGGGGGAGCGATGGAGAGAGGAAGCAGCAGACTCTACAAAGTCTCTGTGTGTGTGCGCACGTGCATGCGCCTGTATTTGGGAAAGTGGAGTATGTTTGCATGGCCGTATATATGTAAGTATTTATGCATGAGCAATTCGTGTTCTGGTGGAGCCCAGGGATGAGCTGGGGGTTTCCCAGGCTCTGAAGTGCTAGATAAGATCGGCTTGCTCTCTTGACTGCCCTGGCCTCCAGATGTTTGCAAAACCCTCTGGGGTCTTGCTTTTGCTGCACATAACCTTGACCCAGATCTGAAACTCCAACTCTTCCTTGATTTTTACACTCATCCTCCTTGAGCTCACGCTAAGCAGGAAAAAAAAATTGCTGGCGATTTTAGGCAAAGAGAAAAGGTGGAAATGCAGTGTAAACAACTTCAAATGTTTATATTAAATAGTTGGGTCTATTTGTCCTGTCCTGTGGTTTCTCTCTGGCTCCACGTGACACTCAGCTACTGCCTGCCCCTTCTGCCCCACTCTGCCCCTACCCTATTCATACCTTCCATCTCCAACCCTTCCTTCTCCTTACTCTTCTTGCTCCAGGAATTTCAAATGCCTCTTCCCTCCTAGGCAGGATGACTCAGTACCTTTCAGCAACTACTCTCAGGCTCATTCTGGCTCTTAACAGCAGAACAAAGGATCATCTATTCATCAGACCCCACTTTCTTACAAAGCAGTTGTACTTATACACTTTTAAAAAGTTTATTGCTGGATATGGTGGCTTGCATCTGTAATCCCAGCTACTCCAGAGGTTGAAGTGGGAGGATCGCTTGAGGTCAGGGTTTCAAGACCAGCCTGGGCAACATAGCAAGACCCTGTCTCTTAAAAAATATTAGCCAGGCATGGTAGCATGCACCTGTAGTCCCAGCTACTTGGGAGGCTGAGGCAAGAGATCTCTCTTTTTTTTTTTTTTTTTTTTTTTTGAGACGGAGTCTTGCTCTGTCACCCAGGCTGGAGTGCAGTGGTACGATCTTGGCTCACTGCAACCTCTGCCTCCCAGATTCAAGCAATTCTCCTGTCTCAGCTTCCCTAGCAGCTGGGACTAAAGGCGCCCACCGTCATTCCAGGCTAATTTTTGTATTTTTAGTAGAGACAAGGTTTCACCATACTGATCAGGCTGGTCTCAAACTCCTGACCTCAGGTGATCCACCTGCCTTGGCCTCCCAAAGTGCTGGGATTACAGGTGTAAGCCACCACACCCAGCCAGGAGAATCTCTTGAGCCCAGGATTTTGAGGTTGCAGTGAGCTAGGATTATACCACTGCACTCTAGCCTGGGCAACAGAGCAAGACCCTATTTCTTAATTAAAAAAAAAAAAAGGCAGCAGGAAGAAACAAGGCAGAGGTGAGGGGATAGGCAAGGCCACAGGCCCGGTGGAGACTGCACCATCTTGGTAGGAGAACCTGTTCCATCACTTGCTGGCTGTGTGACCTTAGCAGATCCCTGTCACTCTCAGATTCATCTCCCCTGCTGCACAATGGACCAGTTAATTTTAAAAATTAACCCGGGCATGGTGGCTCATGCCTGTCATCCCAGCACTTTGGAAGGCCAAGGAGGGCAGATCACCTGAGGTCGGGAGTTTGAGACCAGCCTGACCAATAAGGAGAAACCCCGTCTCTACTAAAAATACAAAATTAGCCAGGTGTCGTGGCAAATGCCTGTAATCCTAGCTACTCGGGAGGCTGAGGCAGGAGAATCACTTGAACCTGGGAGGCAGAGGTTGCGGTGAGCCGAGGTCGTGCCATTGCACTCCAGCCTGGGCGACAACAATGAGACTCCATCTCAAAACAAACAAACAAACAAACAAACAAACAAACTTTTAATATGTGCCAGTGCCAGGCAAAAAGAACTCTGTAAATAAGAATTCACATTTCTTATTCTTACAACAAGCCAATGAGGTAGATACTATCTTTGTTCCTATTTTACAGGTGGTGAAACTGAGGCATAGAGAAGTTTGGGGGGGGAGGGAGGCTGAGTCAAAGGCCTTGAAGGCCAGGGTGTATAGGTGATCAGCTTTGGCTTGGGTGGTGTGGCCGGGACAATCTGGCACAGGGTTGGGAAGCCAGATGCCCACAGACATCCCTGCTGACCAGGAACCTCTTTGGACTCAGGACAGCACCACGGCGTGACGAAATGCAACATTACATGCAGCAAGATGACATCAAAGATACCTGTGGCTTTGCTCATCCACTATCAACAGAACCAGGAATCATGCGGCAAACGTGCAATCGTGTAGGTATTGCCCCCGAGGCCTCTGAAATCCCCTTCAGGCCCTTGAAATATTCCCAGACCTCTGAGAATCTATGTCCACACCTCCCCTCCCAGACCTGGTCTCCTAGGCGAAGGCCTCAGCACACGCTTCTCTTGCCCCTGGCCTGCAGGCCACTTCACTGACCTTAATTTCTGTGCCACATGGCTAAGGAGGAGAGTGGTTTCCTGAATGGCCCAGTGTGGCTGGGGGGGGGCAGCCGCCCTGGCTTGTGGCCTGGAGCAGCCATGAACGGTGGTAATTCCTCCTGGACTGAAGCACATGTTACCCCACACTCGAACCCACTATATTTCATGGGGTGGTATGGGTAGGCGTAAAGCATGAGGGTCTTACTTAAAATGCAGGTTCCAGACTCTAACAGACCTGGTGCAAATCCTGCCTTCCCCTCTTACTGGCTGGATGGCCCTGCTTCCATTGTTTACTTTTTGCACCTTGGTTTCCTTGTCTGTAAAATGTGTGGCTAGGACAGGATGTAACTAAAGTGCTTGGCAAGGGCCGGTGGCTAATGCCTGTAATACCAGCACTTTTGAAGGCCGAGGCTGGTGAATCACTTGAGGCCAGGAGTTCAAGACCAGGCTGGCCAACATGGTGAAACTCCATCTCTACTAAAAATACAAAAACTAGCTGGGCGTGGTGGTGGGTGCCTGTAATCCCAGCTACACGGGAGGTTGAGGCAGGAGAATTGCTTGAACCCAGGAGGTGGAGATTGCAGTGAGCCAAGATGGCACCACTGCACTCTGGCCTGGGCAATATTGTGAGACTCCATCTCAAAAAAAAATAAAAAGAAAAAAAAGAAAAGAAAAAAAAATTAAATTAAAAATAAATAAAGTGCTTGGCAGGGTCTGTCAGTAGATGCTGCAGAGATCACTATCTCCATCTGACAGAAGAGGAAACAGGGTCATTTCGAGACTCTGGGGAGGGATTGAGTCATTGCCCTCCTGGCTGTTAAGGACCCTGGCCATCTTGGTCACTTCCTTCTCCTGGGGGTTCTCTTGGGTCCTGCCTAAGCAGCCAGCCCTGAGGCCTTTCCCCAGGACTGACTTTTGAGCCCTAAAGCAGCCTCAGCCAGACTTAGGGGTCAGGCAGCAGGAAATGGCCAATGGCCCTTTGCTTTCTAGGCTCAGTTAAAGGAAGTCTGGCACTTCCTCTCCTCAATTATGCAGTTTCTAAGGTGGGCAAGGTACTGAGCGTTCTCCTGCCTGGCTTCTTTGCTGATCGGTCAAGGCTTACTTCCCCAAGACACCCCCAAGTAGTTTTTGTTTTCTAGATGAAAGGGAAAAAGGAAGTGGGGGAGGGGATCGCTGTGCCCAGGGGGCCTGCAGGGTCATACTTGCTTCCTGGACTCCTCAAGCTTCCCGGCATCCTGGAGCCAGGTGCCTTTACTTCACCTCTCTGAGCCTTGGTTTCCTCATCTGTAAAATGGGGATGACCCTGGTGGCCACCTTGTGGGATGGATGTAAGATTTGAACATGGGCAAATGCCAAGCACAGGCTGTGGCATGGAGCCAGGGCGTCTGTCAGCTCTGAGCTGTGGGCTTGGCGGTGAACCAGTCACACACGGCTTCAGAGGAAGTTCAAGATTTGGAGGGCACTCAGGGTCCCAATGAGGCTGCCACATATTTGGCTCTAACCCCTTCTGCCCGTGAACACACATCGGGAGGGGAGGAGAGGGGCGTGGAGCACAGCCTGTAGCTGTGAAACCGAAGGAGAAGAGCAACAAGACTCACGAAGTCTCATAAGGCCTGTTCCAGAGTGAGGAGGCCCCATACAGAGCTCACCTGAAGTCCTCTCCCCAGCAGGAGACTCAAAGCCCAGAGCCCCCTGCCTTAATGGTAACAATATTATCGACATTGTTATTATTTTCAGCTATTACTGATCGGCTCTGAGCCATAATTTAGCTTTTTTTTTTACAGTAACACAGAAGTAGGGTGATCAACTCGTCCCTCTTTGCCTGGGGACTTTCCCGGTTTTAAAATGGGAAGTCCCTCATCCTGAGCACCCCCTGCATCCCATTTTTTCTGGGATGGGTGGTCACGCTACAGATGGGAGGCTTTCCTATCTCCATTTCTCGGGTGAGGACCTGGGAGCCTAGGAGGGCAGGTTTCCCCAGCTGGTCAGTGGCCTCACAGCTGCTAAGTGGGAGGGCAGAGTTTCCAGCCAGGTGTGTTCACCTGCAGAGCACTGGTGCTGTGCCCCCACACCACGCTGGCCCGGGTTTCTGGCATCTGGACTTCACTGGATCCCTGTCTTTCTCCCCTGTAGCTTGGAGACGAGACAGCACAGGCTGTTCTGTGCCGACCCGAAGGAACAATGGGTCAAGGACGCGATGCAGCATCTGGACCGCCAGGCTGCTGCTCTGACTCGAACTGGCGGCACCTTCGAGAAGCAGATCGGCCTGGTGAAGCCCAGGACCACCCTTGCTGCCCGGGGAATGGAGGAGTCTGCAGTACCGGAGCCCGAAGCCACAGGCGAAAGCGGTAGCCTGAAGCCAACTCCTTCTTCCCGGGAGGCACAGACGGCCCTGGGGACCTCCCCAGAGCAGTCGACGGGCGTGACTGGTTCCTCAGGGACCGGGCTCCCCCCGACGCCAAAGGCTCAGGATGGAGGGCCTGTGGGCACGGAGCTTTTCCGAGTGCCTCCCGTCTCCACTGCCGCCGTGTGGCAGAGTTCTGCTCCCCACCAACCTGGGCCCGGCCTCTGGGCTGAGGGAAAGACCTCTGAGGCCCCGTCCACCCAGGACCCTTCCACCCAGGCCTCCTCCACCCAGGCCTCCACTACTTCCTCCCCAGCCCCAGAGGAGAACACTCCGTCTGAAGGCCAGCCTGTGTGGGGTCAGGGACAGAGCCCCAGGCCAGAGAACTCTCTGGAGCGGGAGGAGATGGGTCCCGTGCCAGCACACACAGATGCCTTCCAGGACTGGGGGCCTGGCAGCATGGCCCACGTCTCTGTGGTCCCTGTCTCCTCGGAAGGAACCCCCAGCAGGGAGCCAGTGGTTTCAGGCAGCTGGACCCCTAAACCTGAGGAACCCATCCATGCCACCATGGACCCCCAGAGGCTGGGCGTCCTTATCACTCCTGTCCCTGACGCCCAGGCTGCCACCCGGAGGCAGGCAGTGGGGCTGCTGGCCTTCCTTGGCCTCCTCTTCTGCCTGGGGGTGGCCATGTTCGCCTACCAGAGCCTCCAGGGCTGCCCTCGAAAGATGGCGGGAGAGATGGTGGAGGGCCTCCGCTACATCCCCCGGAGCTGTGGTAGTAACTCATATGTCCTGGTGCCCGTGTGAACTCCTCCGGCCTGTGTCTAGTTGTTTGATTCAGACAGCTGCCTGGGATCCCTCATCCTCATACCCACTCCCACCCAAGGGCCTGGACTGAGCTGGGATGATTGGAGCGGGGAGGTGGGATCCTCCAGGTGCACAAGCTCCAAGCTCCCAGGCACACCCCAGGAGGCCAGCCTTGACCATTCTCCACCTGCCAGGGACAGAGGGGGTGGTCTCCCAACTCACCCCAGCCCCAAAACTCTCCTCTGCTGCTGGCTGGTTAGAGGTTCCCTTTGACACCATCCCAGCCCCAATGAACAATTATTTATGCCCAGCCCCCTCTGACCCACGCTACCCTGTGAGTACTACAGTCCTCCCATCTCACACATGAGCATCAGGCCAGGCCCTCTGCCCACTCCCCGCAATCTCATTGTGTCTCTTGGTTCTGCTGCAGTTGCCAGTCACCCCGGCCACCTGCGGTGCTATCTCCCCCAGCCCCGTCCTCTGTACAGAGCCCACGCCCCCACTAGTGACGTGTCTTTTCTTGCATGAGGCTAGTGTGGTGTTTCCTGGCACTGCTCCCAGTGAGGCTCTGCCCTTGGTTAGGCATTGTGGGAAGGGGAGATAAGGATATCTGGTGGCTTTCTTCTTTGGTCTACACTGTGCTGAGTCTGAAGGCTGGGTTCTGATCCTAGTTCTACCATCAACCCCCCAAGGTACTCCCATCTGTGAAAGGAAAGAGGGAGGTAAGGAATATCTGTCCCCCTGACATCACTCATTGACCTGAGGCCCTTCTCTCCAGCCCCTGGATGCAGCCTCACAGTCCTTATGAGCAGAGCAGCTTAGACAGTCCTTGCCAGTGGGACCCTTGTGGTCCCACTTCCCACACGCCGGATTCTTTCATGAGGCCTGGGTTCCCCTCCCACCTCTCTCACTCCTTGAAAACACTGTTCTCTGCCCTCCAAGACCTTCTCCTTCATCTTTGTCCCCATCGCAGACAGGACCAGGGATTTCCATGAGGCCCCTGTTTGTTTCTGAAAGGGACGCTACCCGGGAAGGGGGCTGGGACATGGGAAAGGGGAAGTTGCAGGCATAAAGTCAGGGGTTCCCTTTTTTGGCTGCTGAAGGCTCGAGCATGCCTGGATGAGGCCACACCAGCCGTCCTGGCCCCTCAGGGTCCCTGGGGGCAGCTCACCTCTCCCTTGGATTGTCCCCGAGGGTGACCCTTGCTCTACCTGAGGGGCCTCTTATGGGCTGGGTTCTACCCAGGTGCCAGGAACACTCCTTCACAGATGGGTGCTTGGAGGAAGGAAACCCAGCTCTGGTCCATAGAGAGCAAGACGCTGTGCGGCCCAGCCCGCCCGGCCTTTGCACTCCCCTGCTGGGCGTGGCACAGTATATTCAGGAAGTTCAGGGCCTGGCTCAGGTGGGGTCACTCTGGCAGCTCAGAGAGGGTGAGAGTGGAACTGATGCACTTTGTTCTGGCTCTTCCAGGCTGGGAGAGCCTTCCAGGGGTGGGGCACCCTGTGATGGGGCCCTGCCTTCTTTGTGAGGAAGCTGCTGGGGCCAGCTGGTCCCCCTTCCATGGACTTTGTTAGTTTCTCCAAGCAGGACATGGACAAGGATGATCTAGGAAGACTTTGGAAAGAGTAGGTTGATCCTTTTACTTTTCCAACCCTCATCACCAATGTCTGTGCCATTTTGTATTTTACTAATAAAATTTAAAAGTCTTGTGAATCAATACGGGTGATTTCTCTGGGGACAAATCCAGCAACCAGGGCTTCAGAGGGGAAGGAACGGGGCAGGGGTGGGCAGGCCAAGATCCCTTTCAGCCCTGGAGACCCCTATCTCCAGTTCATCTGGGGCAGAAGAGCAGACATTTTTACAGTCAGCAAGAGAAGAAGCACCAGGGATCGGAGTGAGGAGTGCTGAACCCTCGGCCTAGCTCTGTTCTGCCCGGCTGTGTGATGTTGGGCCAGGGCCTTCACCTCTCTGAGCCTGCATAACTGTGAGTATGGGGCCTCTGCTAGTCTGGCAGGACTCTCCCTAGTCTGGCAGGACTCAGAATCCCTCATGAAGCCCTACCCCATGCCTGCTGAACCACCGTCCCAGGGGCCCTGGGACCACGGTCAGTGAACTGGTGCCCCATATGGAAACTGGCCCATAGTTTCCTCTTTGCGGCCTTCCTAGTTCAGATGAAGATCAAAGAGGGATTACTTCTTAAGGGACTTGGAAGTTCATAGATGTGCCCCATGTGTGAGCCTCCTGGTGGCCTAAGCTCTTCAGTGTCCTGGGAGGCTTCCTAAGAGCTGCTCTGTACAGTTGTGCAGGTTGGAAACTGCACAAGGCTGCCACAGACCAAGTCCAGCCTACTGGTATCCAATATTTCATGAATGTTAGGATGCATCCTTTCCACACTGTGATATGTTTGGAATTGAGACTTGTTTTGTAATCAATGGCTTGTCACCGCTTAATTGGCAGGCTTTTTTTCTTTTTTTTTTTTTTTTTTTTGAGACGGAGTCTCGCTCTGCCGCCCGGGCTGGAGTGCAGTGGCCGGATCTCAGCTCACTGCAAGCTCTGCCTCCCGGGTTCACACCATTCTCCTGCCTCAGCCTCCCAAGTAGTTGGGACTACAGGCGCCCGCCACCGCGCCCGGCTAGTTTTTTGTATTTTTTAGTAGAGACGGGGTTTCACCGTGTTAGCCAGGATGGTCTCGATCTCCTGACCTCGTGATCCGCCCGTCTCGGCCTCCCAAAGTGCTGGGATTACAGGCTTGAGCCACCGCGCCCGGCCGGCTTTTTTTCTTTATTAGTAATGTATTAAATATCAGAACATCTTACCATCAATCATATCTTAGATTCAATGTCTACATGAATGGTGTTTTTTTAGTAGGCAGGTCCAGGCAGCAGCTGCCATTTGAGATAGAGCAGGCTGGGGTCAGCAATCCCATTTCCTACAATCCCCTCCACCTCCTGGACCTCCTGGATCTTGTAGCCACATCAGTTACCATTTATCATTGCCTTTCTCTTGTTTTTCTTATAGTGAGGATATTTTTCTATAAGACCAAGTCTCCATCAAAAGTAGGTCAAGGATCAGTCATGGTGCCTCACACCTGTGATCCCAGCACTTTGAGAGGCCGAGGTGGGCAGAGCACTTGAAGTCAGGAGTTCGAGACCAGCCTGGCCAACATGGTGAAACCCTGTCTCTACTAAAACTACAAAAATTAGCCAGGTGTCGTGGCACACCCCAGTAATCCCACCTACTTGGGAGGCTGAGGCAGGAGAATGGCTTGAATCTGTGAGACAGAGGATGCAGTGAGCTGAGATCGCCCCCCTGTACTCACTCCAGCCCAGGCGACGGCGAGACTCCGTCTAAAAAGCAAGCAAACAAACAAAAAAAGTAGGTCAAGGAAAGCCAGACCATGATGGGCACATGGCTTCTCTCATACCCTGCTGGCTTCCCTTGTTTCACTCCTGCTAAACCTCATAGAGATTCGAGCTTGCAGGAATCAATCTGCCTCTGCGCAACGCCGTCAATTCCGGCTCTCCCCTCTGCAGTGAGTTTCCCCAGCTCTGCCCCAAACCCAAGCTTGTCTAGCTTTCGCCCCTTCCCACTCCGAGGAAGGAGCTCCACCGCAGGCCTGGTTCCAGCCCCCAAACTCTCCCTGCACACCACCCATCAGCCACACAAGACACCAACAGAGGCTTTAAATGAAAAGATGTGTCCCTGTCTTTTCATCACATTCTTAGGTAAGATTGCAGCCTTCTCAGTGGGCTCAGGATGAGAAGCAGGAGTGGGAGAGATTTGTATTCCGGCTCAGTCCAGAGCAGCTCCCCAGGAACCCTGGAGTGTTTGTGTAGTTTTATTTTCTTTCAGTTTCAGAGCTAAATGTGAGCTGAAGCCATTCCCACAATTAATGCAGAGTTTGGACGGGACCATTTTTTTTGTTTGTTTGTTTTTTGAGACAGAATCTCACTCTGCCAGCCAGGCTGGGGTGCAGTGGGTGATCTTGGCTCACTGCAACCTTTGGCTCACTGCAGCCTCCACCTCCCAGGTTCAAGGAATTCTGCTGCCTCAGCCTCCTATGTAGCTGGGACTACAGGCGCGTGCCACCATGCTCAGTTATTATTATTATTTTTTTTTTTGTATTTTTAGTAGAGATGGGGTTTCACCATGTTAGCCAGGATGGTCTCGATCTCCTGACCTTGTGATCCTCCCACCTCAGCCTCTCAAAGTGCTGGGATTACAGGCATGAGCCATCGCGCCCAGCCCTTGACCTACTTTTGATGGAGACTTGGGCTCAGAGAGAAATATCCTCACTATAAGAAAAACAAGAGAAGGGCAATGATAAATGGTAACTGATGTGGGCACAAGGTCTGGGGGATCCAGGAGGTAGAGGGGATGGTAGGAAACGGAATTGCTGACCCAAGCCTGCTCTTTCTCAAATGGCAGCTGCTGCCTGGACCTGCCCACTGTCACCCTGGGGGTGTACGGGTGTTGCTATATAACATTAGTTATAAAATAATAGTAGACATTGTTCATGTAATGTTTACGATGTGCCAGGCAATGTGTGAAATTCTTTATATACAATGATCCTCATCGTACTAATGATGAAAGCAAGACTCTCAGGTTGGGTGTGGTGGCTCAAGCATATAGTCCCAGCACTTTGAGAGGCAGAGGTGGGCAGATCACTTAAGCCCTGAAATTAGAGACCAGCCTGGGCAACATGGTAAAACCCCATTTCTATAAAAATACAAAGTTAGCTGGGTATAGTGGCGTGCGCCGGTAGTCTCTGTTACTTGGGAGGCTGAGGTGGGAGAATCACCTGAGCCCCGGGAGGTCGAGGCTGCAGTGAGCCATGATCATGCCCGTGCATTCCAGCCTGGACAAAAGAGCAAGACCCTGCCTCAAAAAAAACAAAAAAAGAAACGAGAGAGGTAGAGAGAGAGAGAGGAAGGAAGGAAGGAAGGAAGGGGAAGGAAGGAAAGAGAGAGAGAAAGAAAGAAAGAGAGAAAGGAAGGAAGGAGAAGAGGAAGAGGAAAAGGAAAAGAAGAAAGTAGGAAAGAAAGAAAGAAAGAAAGAAAGAAGGAAAGAAAAAGAAAGAAAGAAAGAAAGAAAGAAAGAAAGAAAGAAAGAAAGAAAGAAAGAAAGAAAGAAAAGAAAGAAAGAAAGAAAGGAAGGAAGGAAGGAAGGAAGAAAGAAAGTAAAGAAAAGAAAAAGAGAAAGAGAAAGGCCGGGCTTGGTGGCTCAGGCCTGTAATCCCAGCACTTTGGGAGGCCGAGGTGGGCGGATCACAAGGTCAGGAGATCGAGACCATCCTGGCTAACACGGTGAAACCCCATCTCTACTAAAAATACAAAAAATTAGCCAGGTGTGGTGACAGGCACCTGTAGTCCCAGCTACTCAGGAAGCTGAGGCAGGAGAATGGTGTGAACCTGGAAGACGGAGCTTGCAGTGAGCCGAGATCACACCATTGCACTCTAGCTTGGGCAACAGAGCAAGACTCCATCTCAAAAAAAAAAAAGAAAGAAAGAAAGAGAAAGAGAGAAGGAAAGAGAAAGAAAGAAAAGAAAAAGAAAAGAGAGAGAAAGGCTCTGAAAGGACATGTGACTTGCTCAGGGTGACACAGCTCGTAAGCAGCAGAGCAGGGATAGAACTCAGGGTCTTTCTCCAGAACTCAGCCTGAGCATTACAGAGAAAAGTGTGAGACACAGAGTCTCAAAAGTGTAGGCTCCTGAGCCCCACTTCTGACCTGCTGAGTTCAGGCTTCAGACGTGGGGGTTGCCCCTTCAAGCTGCACCACCCTCCCACCCCCGCCCCAGCCTCCTTCTTGCTCCGCTTCCTCAGTCCACCCTACACTGCCTCCGAATTAGGGGATTTATTGCCTGGCCAGCGTTTTAGAGCCCACTGCACCGGACCACCGGCTCCCACCCTCCAAGTTTCTCAGGCCCTGAGCGTCTCACCCTCTGGTCTTTGCCTTTGAGTCCCCTGTGTCCTCTGTACATTCCCCAAAAGGGTGAGGCCAGACAGAAAAACACAGAAATGAATGGCCGGGAATTTCCAGCTTGAGGCTGAATAACAGGTGCCCGGAAGGCATGGTGTATGTGTGTGTATTGTGTGTATGTGTGTAGCGTGTGTGTGTGCATTATGTGTATGTGTGTAGTATGTGTGTATATGTGTAATATGTTTGTATATGCGTGTATGTGTATTGCATGTGTGTAGTATGTGTGTATATGTGTGTAGTGTATGTGTGTAGTGTGTGTGTGTGCATTGTATGTGTGTAGTATGTGTGTATATGTGTTTAGTGTATGTATGTGGTATGTTTGTATATGTGGGTATGTGTATTGTGTGAATGTGTGTAGTGTGTCTGTGCATTGTGTGTCTGTGTGTAGTATGTGTATATGTGTGTATGTGTATTGTCTGCATGTGTGTAGTGTATGTATGCATTTGTTTATGCATATGTGTATAAGTGTATGTGTGTGCTGTGCATATGTGTGCATTGTACATATGTGTAGTGTGTATATGTGTGTAGTGTATGTATGTATGTGTTTGTGTATGTGTGTATGTGTGTACTATGCATGTATATGCATTGTGTGTATGTGTGTAGTGTGTGTATGCATGTTTATGTGTATGTGTGTACACATGTGTATGTGTGTACTGTACGTGTGTGTGCATTATGTGTGTATGTAGTATATATGTGTGTATCCATGTAGTGTATGTGTGCATGTGTTACGTGTGTGTATGCATGTGTACGTGTGTATGGTGCATGTGTGTGCATTGTGCATATGTGTAGTGTATGTTTGTATGAGTGTGTGTAGTTTGTATATGCGTGTGTTTATGCATATGTGTGTATATGTGTGTTCTGTGTGTATATGTGTGTGTGCTCTGCGCGTGTGTGTCTGTGTGTGCACACATGCCCAGCTCCTCCCAGATGTACACAAGCACATAAGCCCTCAGGAGACCATCCATGCTCTGTTCTTTTCTGCTCAGTCATGTGCTTTCCTGGATAAATAATGATTCAGCTGCAAAGACTTAAGAAAAGATCTACTGCCAGGCTGGCTTTCCTGAACTGGCAGCAAAGTTCAACAGCTGAAACCCATGCAGGATCTCTTTAATCGTGCCAAATTGGGGGGGGGAGTGTGCCTCTGAACCCAGGAGAATTCCAGAGCAGTGCATGTTTTGAAGAGATGCTCCTCTCTTAACTTCAGGGGATCCTGTTGTCCCCAGAGGCCAGAATAGGATTATTTGCAATGAGTAATTTCTAGCAATGCAGGAGCAAAGCATAACATGGGACTCTCTGGCTGCGTGACTTTGGGCAGGTTACTTAACCTCTCTGGGTCTTGGTTTTCTGTGTTGTAAAATGGGAATAATAACAACTCATCTCAGGGGTGAAGATATCATGAGATGATCCTTAAACACGTAGAAAAATGACATTCCCATAGCGAGCTCTCAGTAAACAGACCTATGATCATGCAATAGATGCTTCCAAAGGGTTTGAAGTAGCCTATTTATATTTGCTTTTGTTATTGGGTACCCAAAGAAGACTATGGAATTATAAAATATCTATAAAGAAATGCAGTCTTCTTGGTTTTCAGTAAAGTAGGCTGAAGAAATATTATAGTGTCATTAAGGAGATCAGGATAATTTGTGACTGAGTGCAGTGGTTCACACCTCTAATCCTAGCACTTTGGGAGGCCGAGGCAGGAGGATTACTTGAGGTCGGGAGTTTGAGATCAGCCTGGGCAGCATAGTGATATCCTATATATACAAAAAATAAAAAATTAGCTGGGCATGGTGGCACACATCTGTATTCCCAACTATTCAGGATGCTGAGGCAGGAGGATTGCTTGAGCCAGGAGTTCGAGGTTACAGTGAGCTATGATTGCACCACTGCACTTCAGCCTGGGTGGCACAGCAAGACTCTGTTTCTAAAAACAAATACATAAATTGATTAATTAAAAATAATTGTCTGTAATTTGCATAATTTTTTCCTAAGCCCATAGATGCTCTTCAAGTTGATGTAACTTTTCTAAATTACTTTTGAACTTGGTGCTCTTGTTTGAATATGACTCCCAAAAGTTTGTGTGTTGGGAACTTCGTCTCCAACAGCGGCAGTGTTGAGAGGTGGGATCTTTCGAAGGTGATTGGATCATGAGAACTCTGCCCTCATTAGTGAATTAATCCATTCATGGATTAATGGGTTATTGAGGGAGTGGGTTAGTTATTACAAGAGTATGTCTATTATAAAAACCACTTTGGCTGTCTCTTGTGAGGCCCCTCACCATGTGATACCCTGCCCTACCTTGGGACTCTCTGCAGAGGCCCCATCAGCAAGATGGTTCTCACCGGATGCAGCCCCTTAACCTTGTGCTCTCTAGCCTGCAGAACTGTAAGAAACAAATTTCCTTTCTCCATAAATTGCCCAGTCTGTGGTATTAAATTAAGCAACAGAAAATAGGCTGAGCTACTTGGCAAGGTCAAAATGCACAAATCTCAACTAATTAATTGTTGACTAGCAAGCTGACTTGGGACAGAAAGGAAAGGCTGTTTGCTTTCAAGAACTTGGTGACTGGAGTACTCAGTTTCCTGAATATTTCTGGCTTGCTGCCTCCTGAGAGGGGACTGCTCTTCCTGAGCCTTTTGGGGTTTTGGTGGGGGTCAAATGACCAGTTCTGGCCAGTGAGCTGGGAGTGGAAGCAGCGTGTGTCACACAAGCTTCAAGCATTTAATTGCTGGTGGAGCTTTCAGTACCTCCAGCATGGCATCTGGCAACACTCCGGAAAATGTCTGGGTTCCAGAGTGAGTGTGACTCAGAGCCTCCAGCCACGAAAAGAGCCCCAGCTAATCTATGTCACGCAGTGTGAGGAAGAAATAAAACCTTTGCAGTTTAAGCCACAGACAGTTTGAGGATATTTGTTATTGCAGCATATCCTAGCCCATTCTGATGGATACAGCATCCAGGAAGAAAAAATATGATTGCTTGGACTCAATAGGCACGACTTGTCAGTAATCTGCATGATGCTATTAAAAACTTGAAAACACCAGGCGCAGTAGCTCACACCTGTAATCCCAGCACTTTGAGAGGCTGAGACAGGTGGATCGCTTGATCCCAGGAATTTGTAACCAGCTTGGGCAATGTGGGGAGACCCTGTCTCTACTACAAACACAAAAATTAGCTGGATGTGGCAGTGTGCATCTATAGTCCTGTTCCAGCTACAGGGATTTAAAAAAAAAATGAAAGAAAAAAAAAAGCTTGAAAACAAGTTGGGTGTAGGTGGCTCACACCCAGTGCTTTGGGAGACTGAGGCAGGAGGATCACTTGAGTCCATGAGTGGACAGTAGCCTGGGCAACAAAGGGAGAGCCTGTCTCTACAAGAAAACAAAAAACAAACAAACAAAACAAACAAAACGAGTGTGGTGGCATGCACCTGTAGCTCCAGCTACTGAGGTAAGAGGATCGCTTGAGCTTGGGAGGTTGAGGCTACAGTGAGCCATGATCATGCTGCTGCACTCCAGCCTGGGCATCAGAGCAATTCCTTGCCTCAAAAAAAAAAAAAAAAAAGCTTGAAAATACGCTTTTAGATGGCTCTCCTCTTCATCTCTTCATTCACCCTTTTTGCAGATGCGGGGAGGTCACCCTCAGCACGGGCCACTGTCTATGGTGTCTATGGATTTATCTGAAATTCTCACTGAGTGGAGTTGGAAAGAGGAAACTCTTTACAGTTTCTCTGAAATACATTGGTGCTCGAGAGTTTTAATGTCTCGGATGTTGTGATGGTTAATGATGAGTGTCAACTTGATTGGATTGAAGGATGCAAAGTATTATTCCTAGGTGTGTCCCTGAGGGTGTTGCCAAAGGAGATCAACAATTGAGTCAGTGGACTGGAAGAGGCAGACCCACCCTCAGTCTGGGTGGACACAATCTAATCAGCTGCCAGCACAGCTAGAATAAAAGCAGGCAGAAGAACATGGAAAGACTAGACTGGCTTAGCCTCCCAGCCTACATCTTTCTCCCTTGCTGGATGCTTCCTGCCCTCGAACATCGGACTCCAAGTTCTTCAGCTTTGGGACTCAGGATGGCTTCCTGCTCCTCAGCTTGCAGACAGTTTATTGTGGAATGTCACCTTGTGATCATGTGAGTCAATACTCCTTAATAAATTTCCCTTTATATATATACATCTATCTTACTAGTTCTGTCCCTCTAGAGAACCCTGACTAATACAGATATGCTTCAGCAGACAAGGAAGTAGATAGGGAAAAGAATAGTAACATTATCCAGCCTCACCTCGTCGCCAGTTGATCTGGGTCTGCCAGTTTTGAAAGCACTCCTAAGCCCAGAAGCCAAACCAGGGTAACCTGGGCCCGCAGGCACAGGAATCAGGTGCTCTAGGGACCAGCAAGGGCAGTTTCTTTGTCTTGGGTTCCCTGGAGGATTTCCACAGGTCAGCTGGCTTTACCCTCATCCTCCTACTGCCAGCTCCCATCCTTCTCACCCTCTCCCAGCACTTTTGTCCACAGATTTTTTTTTTTTTTTTTTGAGATGGAGTCTCGCTCTATCACCCAGGATGGAGTGCAGTGGCACAATCTTAGCTCACTGCAACCTCCGCCTCCTAGGTTCAAGCGATTCTCCTGCCTCAGCCTCCTGGGTAGCTGAGTTTACAGGCACACACCACCACACTCACCTAATTTTTTTGTGTTTTTTGTTTGTTTGCTTGTTTGTATTTTTAGTAGAGATGGGGTTTCACCATGTTGGCCAGGCTGGTCTTGAACTCCTGATCTCGGGTGATCCACTTGTCTCCCAAAGTGCAGATTCTTAAAGCTTTTTTTTTTTTTTTTTTTGAAACAGTTTTTGCTCTTGTTGCACAGGCTGGAGTGCAATGGCACAATCTTGGCTCACTGCAACCTCTGCCTTCTGGGTTCAAACAATTCTCCTGCCTCAGCCTTCCAAGTAACTGGGACTACAGGCGTGTGCCACCACACCCGGCTAATTTTTTGTATTTAGTAGAGACAGGGTTTCACCATATTGGTCAGGCTGATCTCAAACTCCTGACCTCAGGTGATCTACCCACCTTGGCCTCCCAAAGTGCTGGGATTGCAGGTACCAGCCACAGCACCCAGCTGATTTTCTTTATATTTCAAGTCAGTCTTCTCTCTGTCTGAGAGAACTTACCTCTTCACTATTCCCCTGGCCAACTTCTATTCGTCCTTTCTCTCAGCTTGGATGTCACCTCTTCCAGGAGACCTTCCCTGACTTCTGAGTTTAAGGAAGGTTTCCTGCTAGGGGGACTCATGGTCCCTGGGGTCTTCCCTCCTAACCCTCACGTGACCTGGCTATATCTGCCTGCCCTGCTGTGTTTCTGTAAGATCCGTGAGGGAAGGCATGGATGTGTCCTATTCCCCTTTGTGTCCCAGTGACCACTGCAGGTCCTGGAAAGGGTAAAGAGGGGAAAGGCCAGAGCCCACCCATCTGTGTCCTTTGACACTCCTTATGCCATGCCCCTTTCCAACTGATGGAAAGCCCACCTTGTCCTTGTGGGGCGCTGCATTTCAAGGAATTTCCCGGTGGGAAATATTTAACTCCCTCAAAGGACTGTCAGAGACTGAAAGTGATCATCTGTGATGTGTTCAAGTCACTCCCGAGCCCCTTGAATCCTCCAAATGCTACCGAGTAATGGACTTGCTGCTTGGCATGAGTAGAAGCCAATATTATAGCACCACTTTTGTGAAAAGAAAAAGCTTTATTCCAAGTCACCTGGCAAAACAGAAGACAACACTGAAATCTGCCTCCCTGATTCCTGGGTAGGTCAAGTTTTTAGGGCACTGCTAACTAGTCCCAGGGATGCCGATGCAGCCGGTTGCCACACTGGTGGTGCTAACGATCAGGAGGTAGAAGTTTTCTCTGCACCCAGCCAGGCTACATGACACGCAGTTTTGGCTCCATGCTATCTGTAACAACTTAAGCAATGGTTAATTGGTTTGAGCTGGTCCCGTGGTTATGCAATCACCAGCACATCCTGGCCAAGACATTGTCCCCAGGCATGGCCAGAATCTCCAGGAAGCCTGGACTGGGTCACACCCTGCTTGTCACCGAATCTCCCCAGAGGAGTGAGGAGGCGAGGGAGAATCTAGAAGCTCTGGACTGTCAGTGTGTCTAGACCACTCCGGCTCCTGCCAGTGGGTGCATGGTCTCACTGACTTCAAGAATGAAGCCGCCAACCTTCGCGGTGAGCGCTACAGCTCTTAAAGATGGCAGGCCCGCCTTGGCCTCTCCAACTGTTGGGATTACAGGCGTGAGCCACTGTGCCTGACCCAACACAGACCTTCTTCTCATGAGGTTCACTGTCCCCATGACATCCCTGTGAGCCTTTGGATGGGTTTTCTCACTGTCATCCCTGTCACAGCTCAAAGATGAGCTCATGCTCATAGTGTTACCAAAACACCAGGTGTGCGGTAGGTCCTGCTGCTCCCTGCCCAGAAAGCCAATCGCTGAGACACCAAGTATTGCCAAGGAAGACTTTAATCAAATGCTGCAACCAGCAGATGGGAACTCAGTCTGAAATCCATCTCCCTAACGGACT
Source organism: Papio anubis (assembly GCF_008728515.1). Taxonomy (NCBI): domain Eukaryota; kingdom Metazoa; phylum Chordata; class Mammalia; order Primates; family Cercopithecidae; genus Papio; species Papio anubis. The sequence goes on along the minus strand of NC_044993.1, from coordinate 32,405,802 downwards.
AAAACCAGGGGTTTATACAGCAGAGAACAAATGTAACAATGTGTAAGAGAACAGGAACTAGACAGGGGCAAGGAAGCAATCATGGTGAATGAGGGAGTCTGGTATCTGGTAGAGTGATCTGGTGGGTTTCAGTTCTTTGATCCTTTTTTTTTTTTGAGAGGCCCAACGGGTCATTACTTGAGGAAGGAACTCAGATAAAACAAATATAAATTTCAAGCTTTAAGACCAGAAGGGTCAATTTCTATATTTGTCCAAAGAACAGTATATGGGAGTATTGGGCTGGTTTCCATCTGAGCCCCATTTTCCAGATGGGAGTGCAAAGGCACAGAGAGATTCAGAAATTTACCCAGGCCGGGCACCATGGCTCACGCCTGTAATCCCAGCACTTTGGGAGGCTGAGGCAGGTGGATCACCTGAGGCCAAGAGTTCCAGACCAGCCTGGCCAACATGGGGACACCCTGTCTCTACTAAAAATACAAAAATCAGCCATGTGTGGTGGCATGTTCCTGTAATCCCAGCTACTTGGGAGGCTGAGGCAGGAGAATCACTTGATCTTGGAGGCAGAGGTTTCAGTGAGTCGAGAACGCACCATTGCACTCCAGCCTGGGCGACAAGAGTGAGACCCCATCTCAAAAAAAAAAGAAACCCAAAGTCACACACTTAGTAACTAAGCCAGCAGGCAACCTCACTTCAGAGATCCTTCTTCTTCTTCTTTTTTTTTTGTAAATTGTGGTATAGTTGGTGTGTAGAATAGCATACAATGATGAAAAGAAAGAACTATACATTTGGCCTGTATCAACACAAATGACACTGTCAGGTGTAATGCCGCAAGATGTGGAAATATAGATATAAGATGATGATGTCGATATAAAGCTTAGAAATGAGCATGAACAGGCCCGGCGTGGTGGCTCATGCCTATAATCCCAACACTTTGGGAGGCTAAGGCAGGAGGATCACCTGAGGTCAGCAGTTTGAGACCAGCCTGGCCAACATGATGGAACCCTATCTCTACTAAAAATACAAAAATTAGCTGGGCATAGCAGTGTGCCCCTGTAATCCCAGCTACTCAGGAGGCTGAGGTGGGAGAGTCGCTTGAACCCTAGAGGTAGAGGTTGTAGTGAGCCAAGATTGCGCCACTGCAGTCCAGCCTGGGAAACAGTGCGAGACTCCGTCTGTAAAAAAAAAAAAAAAAAAAAAGAAGGAAGGAAATGTGCATGAACAATGGTATATATTTTGCTTAAGGACATACACACATGAGTTAGTGAGATGTGAAGAAATGCGTGGGACTAATGGCTGCCAAATTCTGTTCCTCTAGTGCGTAGAGGCTGTGATTAGGGGAGGAAAGCGGGGCTCAGTGACGTGGTAATACATCTGTTAACCTGTTGGTGGGTACAGGGGTGTGGTTAGCAACGCTGGTGCCCTACCCAGGCCCCACTCCTTTTGGTTGATTTTACTTTCAATCACTCTCCCGGGCCCCTCCGAGGAATCTGGCTGAAGCTGCCCGCCGGGGACGTCACCTGAGGTCACACCCTTGCTGGGCTTTCACCCCTTCTCTGTCTTTACTCCTCCACTTTCCCACTACTTCCCCAGGGAGCACATCCTTAATGAACTCAACCTGAGACAATGGAGAGAGCCCAGTCACCCATAAGCTGAGAGGGCAGAGCCCAGGCAAGGCAGAAAGGAAGGCAGACCCTATCGTTAGCCAAGTGTGGTTGAGGTGAAAGCCCCACTGTGTGGAGGGACAGACACAGCTCAGAGGGCAGCTGAGGTGTTGGTTCCTCCCTGCAAAGGACTCTCTAGGGACTCCTGCTTCCCAGGTCTGGGGCCTGCTCAGAAGTGGCCACATCCCTTCCCGATACCCTCAGCCCCCACTGGGGAGAGCCATGACCCAGGTGGCACTGTGCCATATGTCAAATCCCCAAATACTATTGAGACGTGACCTTGTTCCCTGCTGCCTTTTGCAGTGGTTGAGACTCCCAAGGCCTTTCAAAGAGGCCAGATCTACCAGGCTTTTTGGAAAGGGTGCGAAGCTTCTTCTCAGGATGCTGGGTGCTTGTCACTGACCCTGGTGCTGAACAGATCTTCCTCGGGTGCCCAGACAGTCGAGTTTGGCAGGACAATCCTCCACCCCCACTGCAGGCAGGCTGCCAGGATAGAAGCAGAGGACTTCTGAGTTCTCAGTGACTTCTGTGACTGTACCCTGAGGGGTGAACCTCGAATTTTCCCAATGTCGTCAGGGGACCATAGACCTACCTTTGAAGCAGCTTGGAAGCAGGGACAGATGTTCCTTGGAAAGAGAGTCAGACTCTAGCAATGAATAAAATGCACTTATTTACAAGGCTTGAGTTGAAGCCCAGAAGTCCTGGAGCCCAGGCATCAGAGAGACATTGAGACAAGTCCGTTGGTAAGAGTGAGTACTCTCTTACCAATGGGTTTCTGCATTCTGCTTCAGGAGTAACACCAGCCATTTATCCATTCACTCACTTAATCCAATATATTGACGGCCTACCATGTGCCGAGATATACTCCACTAAAGAAAAGAAACAGAGGCCTCTGTCCCATGCAATTTACATCCCAATAGGACGGGGGTGGGGGCACAGGTGGGAGACAGACAGCAAATAGCAGACATAAGTAAGCGAATGGTCTAGCATGTCAGAGGATATAAGCATTTCAGCAAAAAAGAAAAAAAAAGAGCAGAGGAAGAGATGGGGGTGGCATGCAATTTGAAATAGGGTAGACTTCACTGAAAGATGTAATCTAAACAAATATATATATATATATATATATATATATTTTTTTTTTTTTTTTGAGACAGAGTCTTGCTCTGTTGCTCAGGCTAGAGTGTAGTGGCCTCTGTCTCCTGGGCTCAAGCGATTCTCCTGCCTCAACCTCCCAAGTACCTGGGACTACAGGCACCTGCCACCATACTCAGCTAATTTTTGTATTTTTAGTAGAGATGGGATTTCACCATGTTGGCCAGGCTGGTCTCGAACTCCTGACTTCAAGTTATCCACCTACCTCTGTGTCCCAAAGTGCTGGGATTACAGGCGTGAGCCACCACGCCCAGCCTAAACAAAGATTTGAAAAAGGTGAAGGAGTGAGTCCTGCAGGTATCTGGGGACAGAACATTCCAGGCAGTGGAGGGTCAGAACATTCCAGGCTGTCAGAGGGTCTTGGACTTGTCCTCTGGGTGAGGTGGAGAGCCTTGGGGACGTTCTGAACACAGGAGATTCATGGTCCCTCTGCTGCTGTGCTGAGAATACACTGTAGGGGGAGACAGGGAGAGCACCAAGAAGGCAGTTGTAGGAAGCCAGGCAGAGATGCTGGTTTCTGGGTGTATTTGGAAAGCAGAGACATGAGCTCACCCAACAGATGGGAAGTTGGGGGCGAGAGGAAGAGGCGTCAGGGATAGCGTCCAGGTTTCTGGCCCTAGTAACCGGAAGGAAGGGGCTGGCAGAGAAGGAGGAGAGAGCAGGTGTAGGGGTGGGTGGGAATCAGGAATTCAGCTTCGGACTTAGGGGGTTGGAGCTGCCTATTTGGCATGGCGAGTAGGCAGCTGGACGTAGAAGGAGGCTGGAGTTTGCGAGAGAGACTTGGGAGTGGTTAGCATATAGATGATATTTAAAGTCAGAAACGTGTACTATTTGCCAGATATATGCAGTAAGGCAGTTGATGCAAACCAAAGCCTTCTAATGTAATTATTGTTATTATTTTCATTTTGCAGCTGTAGAAACTGAGGCTCAGAGAGAAGTGACTTTGAGCTCAGTGTCACCACCTGCTGATGGGAGAGCGGAATTCAAAACCAGGTGTCCTGACCTAGAGTCTTTGCTCCTAACCCCTCCACTGTGAGGTGGCCCCCTCACTGGATCTTTCATGGCATGCCTTAGATGAGAGGTGGATGGTCTTTGGATCAAGGGAAGATAATCCATACAAGAAGGGGACAGGTGTTTGGAAGCAGCAAATCAAGTCACAAAGTGAGGGGACGCACTGGCCCTCAAGGAAGCTGAATGTTGGGGAGCAGTGAGATGAGACTGAATAGGAAGGAGGGGCTAGATGGAAGGTACAGCTTCAAGATTGGCCTGAAAAGTTTTGACTGGATGGGGAAGGAAGCAGGGAGCCATTGATGGTTTTGGAGGAAGGGGACATTATATGGTTAGGGCAGCCCTTGTGAAAGATCCATCACATATGGGCATACAGCTGATGAGGGAGGTGTCAGGAGAGACCAGAGAGGAGGAAACAGTCCCAGAAGTTGTTGAGACTCTCTGGGTGTGAAGGATGAGGGCTGAGCCAGTGGAGATGAGAAGGAAGCGAGGAAGCCAAGCTCCCACTGAAGACAGCGCTGAGCGGAGTCTCTGCCTGATGTAATGTGGGGGATGGAGGCGAGGAATGAGTCAAGGGCAAAGTTTCATACTGGGGGCAGACGGGGAGGTGGGAAACAATGCTGGCTTGAACAGATAAAAGGGAGGCTGGTGTGAGAGGGAACTCGGTTTTACACTTCTGGTACTTGGGGCTGAATGAACCGTAGCGGGACAGATTTCTGCTTCCCAGCAGCCCACAGGTTAGTGTGGGGGACAGACTGCACAGAGCTGGCCAGGCTGCAAGGCAGAGAGAGCTGAGGGGTGCCACAGAAAGATGGGCAGGAATGGGCAGCGTCCAGGTGGGCGCGTCTGATTGGTTACTGGTCAGGGCTGGAGACAGATGAACAAGTATTTATCCAGATGTAAGAGATCTGGGGTAGATGATGTCAGGGAGGAAGAGAAGGTTGCTTGAGGCAAAAACAAAGTCTAGGACAGAGGCCCAGGCTTGCTCCTGCCACCAGCTAGCTCTGTGCTCATGAAGTAGATTTTTTTTTTTTTTTTTGGAAATGGAATCTTGCTCTTTTGCCCAGGCTCGAGCACAGTGCCACAGTCATGGCTCAGTCATGCACCACCGTGATGGGCTAATTTTCATTTTTTGTGTGTGTGGAGACAGAGTCTTACTATGTTGCCCATGCTGGTCTCAAGCTCCTGGGCTCAAGGGATCCTCCCACCTCAGCCTCCCAAAGTGCTGGGATTACAGTGGACCAGTTGTTTAAACTACTCTGGTCAGTTCCTAATTTTCTCATCTGTAAAAAATAATAGTTCTTACCCCTGAAGCTGTTGTGAGGACAAAGTAAACTAATAGACTTAACTGCTGAGACCACCCCTGCCACCCACCCCAGCCTGTAGTGAGAGCTCAGGGACATTTCTGAGAAGAGGAGCTCACGGGGAGCCCAGGGAAGAACGTGTCCCAAATCCCAGTGGGAGGAGCATCAAGAAGGGAGATAGGTTCCCAGGGATGACAAGGTGATTCCCTGAGCCAGCTGGAGACCAGGAACTTTACAGACTTCATCTCAGTCAGTTTTCCAGGCCATACCATGAGGGAGTGTCTATCATCACACCCATTTCACAGATGAGAAAAGTGAGGTTCATAAAATTGCTGTTGGTCACACAACCAGGAACAAGTAGCAGAGGGACTGGGACCCAGGGCTGTCGGTAATGATTCCAGAGCCTCTGCTGGTAACCACTGCCCCACACTGCCCAATGTAAGGCGATGGGAGGTTCAGGGGGTGGCTGGAGGGGATCGAGAGGCTCAGAGAGAGCACCCTTTCCTAGAGCATCAGAGCTGGAAGCCACATTGCTGAGGATTAATTAAATCACAAGTGGGCAGAGAGGAAATGGTAGAGGGAAGTACAGACCACACATCGGAGCAGTTTGGTCATGAATGAAAGGAGAAATGGGAGGGCAACATGCGGGGGTGTTGAGGTCAAGGGGAGATCTTTATGGAAGTGGAGAGACAGGATCATGTTGTCAGCAGAGGGAAAGGGTGTCATGGGATGGGAGACAGTAAAGAGCTAGAAGATGGCGGCTCAACTGAGGGAAGGAGGCCCCTCTGGGATGATTAAGGTTGAGATCCAAGCCACAGTTGAAGCAATGTAGGTTTGGCAGAAAATGGCCACAACCATAAGGAAGTTGTAAACTAGATGGAGGAGGAATCAGGGTATCCTTGGTTAGATTCCTCTGCTTTATCCATGACAGAAGGATTTGGGTGTGTCTCATGAAATGACAGGACACACTGGTTTAAAAACAATTTGCCCTGGGATGAAGGAGGCCCTGGGATAGAATGTAAGTTGGGCCCATGTTGTAGTTCAGGATCTCTAAGTGACCATCCATCTATCCATGCATCCATGCATGTATATATCCATTCATCATCTATCAAGCCATACCCATCCTTCTATTCACCCATCCAACCACACATCCATCTATCTGTACATCTATGCATACACCCACCTATCCATCAGTCCATCCATCTGCTTACCCATCCAGTTTCATGCATCCATCCATCTATCATCTGTCAGTTCATTCATCCAATCTTCCATCCGTCCATCGATCCATCATCCATCCATCCATCCATCCATCCATCCATCCATCCATCCACCCATTCTTTTATCGATTTATCGGTCGATCGACGATCGATCGATTTATCGACATCTATCGATATTTATCGATCGATGATTGATCGACATCGACGTGATGATTTTTGATGATCGATCGCATATCGACGGTGATCGATCGACATTTATCATCGATGGATCGACGACGCATTTTTCGATTTATCTATCGACGATCGACGATTTATCTTATCGACTATCGGCTGATCGACGATATTTTTACTTATCGACGATTTATCTATCGACATCGATTATCTATCGGCATCGGTTTATCGATGGATGGCTTATCCATCCATCCATTCTTTCATCCACCTTCCAGCCACTCATCCATCCATCACCCATCCACACATCCATCCATCATCTATCCACCATCCATCCGTTCACTCATTTTTCCCTTCTATATCCATTCACCCATTCATTCATTCACCCATCCATACAACCACTCACCTATTTATACATTCAGTAAACATATATATATATATATTTTGAGACAGGGTCTCACTCTGCCTCCCAGGCTGGAATGCAGTGGTGCAATCATGGCTCACTGCAGCCTCAACCTTCCTGATGTAGGTGATCCTCCCTACTCAGCCTCCAGAGTAGCTGGGACAGGTGCACACTGTAACACCTGGCTAATTTTTTTTTTTTGAGACAGAGTCTCGCTGTGTTGCCCAGGATGGAGTGCAGTGGTGTGATCTTGGTTCACTGCAATCTCCACCTCCTGGGTTCAAGCAATTCTCCTGCCTCAGCCTTCCAAGTAGCTGGGACTACAGGCACACTCCACCACACCCAGCTAATTTTTTTTTTTTTTTTTTTTTGTATATTTAGTAGAGACGGGGTTTCACCATGTTGGCCAGGAAGGTCTCGATCTCCTGACCTCGTGATCCACCTGCCTTGGCCTCCCAAAGTGCTGGGATTACAGGCATGAGCCACTGTGCCCTGTCATTTTTTTGTATTTTTTTGTAGAGACAGGGTTTCACCATGTTGCCCAGGCTTGTCTTGAACTCCTGGGCTCAAGTGATCCAGCTGCCTCTGCCTCCCAAAGTATTGGAATTACAGGTGTGAGCCACCACACTGGCCTAATAAACATATTTTATTGAGCACCCACTAAGGTGCTAAGTCCTGGAGGGATAAGTTGGAACATAAAAGAGATCCTTCAAAGATTTTACAGTCTTTTGTGTGAGTCCCAACGAATAAATTAGCAATCACAATAAAATATGAAGACAGCCATGAAGAGGGAAGTCAATGAACTCTGGGGACATAGAGGAAGGAAGGGAGTGAGGGTTCAAGCTGCCCTCTGAAATGAGTAAAAGGAAGTGAGATGGGGGAGCAGGAGAGAATGTTCCAGACAGGAAGAACAGCCTGTACAAAGGCTTGGGCATCAGTAAGGGCCTGGCATATTCAAGGAACTGAAAGAAGGTCCATGTGGCTGGGACAAAGTGATGTGGTGGGTGGTGGAGCTGGAGGAAAAAGCTGAGCCTGGAGAAGTAGGCAGAAATGTGGGCTTTGTCCTGAGGGTAATGGGGAGGCATTGAAGAATTTCGAGAGGGGAGAGCCTTGCTCAGACTCGTGTTTTGGAGATCACTGGGCTTTTGAGAGGAAGATGGACTAGACCAGGAAGGCCTGGAAGCTGGGGCATGAGTTCACGGCTGTGGTCTAGCAGAGAGATGGAGGAGGAGCAGGAGACGAATTCAGGACACATCCAGGTAGCCAACTAACACACTTTGCTGATGGACTGGATGTGGGCAGTGAGGGAGAGCCCAGGGACAGAGATGACCCTTGGATTTCCGACCTGAGGAACCAAGAGGACACCCCGTCAGGAACGACAGACACATCAACGGGCACGTCAAGTCTTTGGGACAGGGGAATGGGGCCTATTTTGGGGCCAGGGGTGGAAATACCATTTGGGACCCTTACATCTCAGCTGGACTGGCCCTGATCCCTGATTCCCGGCCCCCTGGGTAGGGCAGGATGAATCCAGTTTCAGCTGTCAGTGATGGAGATGAGTAAACAAATGCTCAATCCTTACTGAGCTGCTCCAGGAGACCCTAGGCAAGTCACTGCCCTGATGAGCCTCAGGTGACACTGGTGTGACGGGGATGACACTTCTGCCTAGCTGCCCAACCCCGGTCAGCCACAGCTGTCAAATGCAATTGAAGATGATGAAGAGCTGCCGCCCCAGCTGCTTGGATGCTCTGTGACTGAGAGCATCCTCGTTCCCCCACTGCCTTGGGGACAGGCTTCTGCAGGAGCCTGGGCAGAGCCTGGGGCAGGAACGTTCCTTCCCTGTCTTTCAGGGAGAAGGACCACATATCTGCCTGTTCCAGTGCCCTCTGGCCAAAGCGGAGTGGGCTGTTGCAGCAGCCCCTGGGGCAAGCACGGCAGATTCCTGGGTGGTGTGCCTGCCCACTTTAGTCAGAGGCGTTGAGACAAGGAGTTACCATGGCCGTTCCTCCCACTCAGATCCAATTCCCCTTCACACTCTCCTAACAGGCCTAACAGTGTCTGGCCTGCTTTCCTGCCATGACCCTTTCCCTTCCCCTGGCCACAGCACTGTCTCCCCTGCTGCCCCTCCACAAAGCTCTGCCTCACTGCCACCTCCTCCAGGGAGCATTCCTGATTGCCCTGACAGACCTCCAGGTCCTAGAGTCCTCACAGCAGCATAAAGATCTCTCAAGATGCTTCGCATAGGCCCAGATTCGGGATATTTTGTCTGGAAGGTCCCTTGGCATCCATCTCACAGCCTGGGAGAACTGAGGAGGAATAAGCTCGGTTAACCCCTGGTGAGGAAACCACCTCAAAAATGTCCCTGGTCCCAGCCACCTCCCAAAGAAGACTGAGGCACACTGGGCCCTTTGCGTCCATCTCACCTGCCCTTCCTTCAGTCCTGTGTTTACTCGGTCAGTCCTGTTTACTCGAACGCTGAAGGTTCACTGCATGCCAGGCACCATGCTTGGCCCTGGGGATGCCCACAGCGCGGGGCAAGGCAGACACAGCCTGTCCTCGTGTGACTGGCTCTCAGTCTTGCATTTAGGCTGTGCCCCGTGCCGGGGTTTCATGCTGTTGCCCTTTTTGTTTTTTTTTTTTTTTTTGAGACGGAGTCTTGCTCTGTCACCCAGGCTGGAGTGCAATGGCGTGATCTCGGCTCACTGCAAGCTCCACCTCCCAGGTTCACGCCATTCTCCTGCCTCAGCCTCCCCAGCAGCTGGGACTACAGGCGCCCGCCACCAAGTCCAGCTAATTTTTTGTATTTTTAGTAGAGATGGGGTTTCACCATGTTAGCCAGGATGGTCTCGATCTCCTGACCTCATGATCTGCCCGCCTCGGCCTCCCAAAGTGCTGGGATTACAGGCATGAGCCACCATGCCCAGCTGTTATTGCCCTAATTTATATCTGCACATTTCCCTCTCTGCACCTTTGCCTAAACCGTGCACCCTGTGCAATGCCCTTTCTTCCAATCTCAGTATGAATCTTTTTTTTTTTTTTTAAACGGAGTCTTGCTCTGTCGCCCAGGCTGGAGTGCAGTGGTGCAATCTCGGCTCACTGCAAGCTCCGCCTCCCAGGTTCACGCCATTCCCCTGCCTCAGCCTCCTGAGTAGCTGGGACTACAGGTGCCCGCCACCATGCCTGGCTAATTTTTTTGTATTTTTTAGTAGAGATGGGGTTTCACCCTGTTAGCCAGGATGGTCTCGATCTCCTGACCTCGTGATCCGCCCGCCTCGGCCTCCCAAAGTGCTGGGATTACAGGTGTGAACCACTGCACCTGGCCTCAGTATGAATCTTATCTACAAAACCTAGCCCTATGCCCTACAGCCACCTCTTTCAGGCAGCCTTCCATGAATTCTGGCCAGAAGCAGCCGCTCCCCAATCTGTGCCCCGAAGCCCTTTAATCTCACCTGCATGTCCCTATAAGGGGTCAGGCCCTGTTCCCCCACCCCTACCCACTGTGAAACCCCACAACAGCAGGGTCTGGCCTCTGTCCACCCTGCAGCCCTGGGCACAGCCCTGAGAGGCCAGCTGCCCCTGCCAGCCAGGCAGCCTGCACCAGCCTTGAGCTGAACCAGAACCTTCCTAGTCCAGAACCTTCCACTGCTACTTTCATGATCTGTTCCCCAGAACAAACAGGGGAATTTGGGTCCTTCTGGAGAAAGCTCTGAGTCTGCGGGAAAGCGAAGAAAACTCAGAACCCACCAGGGAGTTTCCCCAGCAGCAGGGACTACTGTCACTTCATCATTAATCAGGCTGCTCGCTGGGTCACAGCTGTCCCTTGCAGTTGTGTAGCACAGAAGAGCATGTAGTGGCTTCTGTGGCAGGTGGAGTTCCCACAATAGGGCAGGCAGAAGCCACAGGGCAGAGCACACAGAGGGCAGCGAGGGCGGGAGGGGTGGTCAGCAGAGGTGCCCCTTCCTGCCTGTTCCCAGGACCCAGGCCCGGCCCTATACCTCTGGGCTCAGGCTCTGTCGCCAGGTCAGGGCTGCCCTGTGCCTGCACACCTTCCCCTGCCCAGCGTGGCCTCTTTTGCAGGGGGACCCTGCAGGGAGCTACTCTGAGGCTGCTCCTCCCCTTCTCTGGGATGTTGGCACCAAGGAGGTGCCCAGGCAGGAAAAGCAGCCTCCCCTCCCGCTCCTCTGCATGTGCAAGTGGAAGCCAGCCCTGGGCGCAGGAGGTGTGGCTGGGGGCAAAGAACCCATCTGGGCTGTGGCTTGAGGAGGGGGCAGGGTCAGGGTCTCTGGTAGCTGATGCGACCTCCAGAGAAGCGGAGAAATGTTGGTGCGAGGCCCGCCAAGGGGGTCTCCATCTTCCTGAGATCTACCGTTTTGGCAGGGCTCTGTGGGACAGATCAAACTTCCTTCTACAGGTGATGAGATTGAGGTCCAGAGAGGGTCTGAGAGCCGCCCAAGGTCACACAGAGGATCCCGCCCACAGAAAGATTCCTCCATGAGCAGGGAAGCCCCCCTCCCAGGTGCGGAAGCAGCCAGGCCTCCCTTGTTGAGGGGTGGGGAGAGGAGCGCCTGGGGCTCCTCCGAGGTTGAGGGTCTCTGTCTAGTTTCCTCTCATAGGATCCCCGCCCTTCCACCTGAGGACTGATGAGGTTAGCTCTGAGCGATGCTCCGGGAGCGTGGGGTTTCCACAGGTCCCCAGAATCTAAAACCAAGAAACAAAAAACCTCACGACAAATAGTGGCTGTTGCTGTTATCATGACAGTTAGTGAAAATCTTTGTAAAGATACAGTGATTAACACAGGGTGGACTGTGAGAGGGTGGAAGGCACCTGTGTCTTGTTTTGGAGGGGCAGTGCTATCATTTTGAGTTGGCCCTGGTCATGCAGGGACAGGGTGAAGCCAGGCTGAGGTCCCCCATGTCACAGTCAGAGTCCAGGTGCTGCCCTGCCTGGAGCCGCCCTTCCCTGGTGCTGCCCACCTGAAGGCCATGGGACTCTCATCCTACTGAAGGGATGCCCCTGCTCGGGCTCCTACGAGCCCCAACAGGGTGACTGGCAATTTCCTCGGGTGGTCAGGGGACTGACCCACTTGCAGGGATGCTGTGACCTGGGGCTGAGACTCTAGAGTCACAGAGAAGCCAGTTCACCAACTTTATCAACCTCCTTATGATTGCAATTCTTGTTTTATTCCTGACCCTACTGGAAAGTGGACTCGTGTTCTGTCATCTGCCCTGCAATGAGCTGGGGTGCCTGGAAAGTCAGCTCAGGGCCTGACTCAGGCTGGACCCTGACCAGGCGTCTAGTACTGACTCCGGGACACAGCTCTGCTAGAAGTGAGAAGCAGCATCTCCCACTGAGCCCTTCGTTCTGTTCTGTATCTTAGGGTAAGGCATCCCATTTAGGGGAACGTGGTTTCCTGAGCTATTTGGACTGAATGGTGATCGAAGCACCACCAGGCTCTTGCCTCCTGCGGTCAGGGCCTTGCCTGGGATTGGACACCAGCCAAAGCTGCTCTGTACCCTGGCTGGGCCTCAGCCTCTCGGAGGCAGATGGACCTCCCTGCAGAGTGATGCCCATGTGCCCGTGCCTGGCAGCCGCGGTGGCCCCGACAGCACCCTGAAGCTCACTCATGGTCCAGAAGAGCTCTGCTCGGTTTCTGCCTGGTTGACTCCGCAACACCCCCGTCTGCCCCCCCACTCAAGCCACCATGCATGAAGGACGCTCTCCAGCCAGAGAGATGAACCCAGCTGTGCATGGAGGCTTTTCATTTCTAATAGAGGAACCAAGAAATGTCCCCTTTGAAAGGAGAAGTATGTCACTGCCATGGGCTCCAGATACATGTACCCCACCTCCATCTGCAGTTGAGTGCCCCTTCTCTGGAAATCCACAAATATTCCAAGAGCTGGACTTCTCCTGAATCATCTCAAATTCTTCGAACTTCGCTGGTCTAGGGAAGGATGTGAGGGGGTGACAGAAGGCGGGGCAAGACCCTCAAAGAGGTTAAATAGGTCACTGCCACCCTCGACTCTCACCAGGGTGTCTCCCTAAGCAGAGGGACCCGCACGCAGAGACTCCCTCCTGGGCTCCTGGCACCATGGCCCCACTGAAGATGCTGGCCCTGGTCATCCTCCTCCTAGGGGCTTCTCTGCAGCACATCCATGCAGGTGAGAGCAGGAGACAGGTGGCCAGGGGTGGGCACTGGGAGAACAGGAGTTAGGGGCATGAAGCAACACACACATTTGCGTATTATTTACACCCCACCTACTCCCACCAAAGACATGAGAAGCCCACAGCACTAGGATTTTGAGGGAAATAAGCAGAGAAAAATGTTGATGATGACCCAGCTCTTGTGGGTGGGCTTGGTGAGGTCCAAAGCGAGCACAGTTCGGGCTGCAATGGCTGCGAGGTGAGGGCTGTGGCTGTAGTTGTGCAATGGAAAATGAACAATTCTCAAAATTATTTATTAGCCTCTGTTTTATTAACAGGTTTTATGTACAATGAGGGAATCAGCATAAAGATAGGATAATTGGTTCCAAAAGCATGTAAAAAAAGATTCTTTTTTTTTGAGATGGAGTCTCGCTATGTTGTCCAAGCTGGAGTGCAATGGTGCAATGTCAGCTCACTGCAACCTCTGCCTCCCGGGTTCAAGCAATAATCCTACCTCAGCCTCCCGAGTAGCTGGTAATTCAGGGGCCCAGCCACCACGCCACCAATGGATTTTCACCATGTTGGTCAGGCTGGTCTCGAACTCCTGACCTCAGGCAATGCACCCACTTCGGCCTCCCAAAGTGCTGGGATTACAGGCATGAGCCTCAGCGCTCAGCCTGAAAAATAGATTCTTATATCAGGTTGGCAAAGGGAAGATGAAATAAGGTTGCCAGGTATAGACATACAGGGACGCACACAGACACACACCCGTAGGCACTCACAGGACACACAGGATCCCCTAAAGACACACACAGACATGCATACCCACAAACACACAGGACCCCCACAGCATACACAGAGGCCTCACACACACTTGTGCACGGTAACACACAGACACACATACACATAGGCAGCGATGCACACGCAGTCACCACACACAGGTGCACACATGAACATGCACATTCAGATCTTCCATGAACAGCCTCCAGGAGACCCCGCAACCCACACCCAGATACTCACAGACACCCCTGCCCTGCTCCTCTCCCTGCAGCTCGAGGGACCAACGTGGGCCGGGAGTGCTGCCTGAAGTACTTCAAGGGAGCCATTCCCCTTAGAAAGCTGAAGACGTGGTACCAGACACCCGAGGACTGTTCCAGGGATGCCATTGTGTAAGTCTCCCCCGGCCCTACCCCTGCTCCTCGGGGCCAAGCTTGGGGACAAGTGCTCCCAGGAGCTCCCAAGACGGCCACTGGGAAGCAGGGAAGAGACAGTGGGGCCTTCCTCCCTGACCTCTGCAGGCTCCTTGGGGCAGTTCATGTTCCCCATGCTGTGGGACCCAAAACGGCTGCAGGCCATGAGGTCCAACCTGTTCCTTGATTTGTGGTGAAATCGAGGCCCCGGAAGCAATGAACACCCCCAGGTCACACAGCTGGTCAGGGGCAATGTGGTTACCTCCCCTGGCCTGGGCCTAAGCCCTGCCTGCAGTCTCCACGTCCCAGGCTCTAGGCCGTCTGGGGGCATGGGCAGGCTGAGGGGTGGGCACAAGGTCCTGCAGCCCTGGCTGCCTGGGAGGGTTGAGGTCACTCAGGACAGAGCCTGAAGTCCCAGATCTGCCACCAATGCCCTGTGTGACTGCAGCAACTTCTTGCCCCTCTTGGAGCCTTGGAATCCTGGTCAGCACAGGGCGAGGCCGTTCCAGGGACTCTGGGGGCCCTTCCCCCTCTGGCACCCCTGGTAATGTCCTCCTTCTGTGTAGTTTTGTAACTGTCCAGAACAAGGCCATCTGTTCGGACCCCAACGACAAGAAAGTGAAGAAGGCACTTAAATACCTGCAAAGCCTCCAGAGGTCTTGAAGCCTCCTCACCTCAGACCCCTGACTGTCTCCCGGGACCACCTGGGACCTCCACCGTTGGTGTTCACCGCCCCAACCCTGAGCACTTGGGTCCAGGGGAGGCCTTCCAAGGACAAAGAAGCGCCACAGTGAGGGAGATCCCATCCCCTTGTCTGAACTGGAGCCATGGGCACAAAGGGCCCAGATTAAATTCTTTCTCCTCAGTCTATGTCAGCGTGTTCGTCCCCACAGTGCAAGACGCGCTTCCACTCCAGCCTGTCACTCTGGGAGGGTCCTCAGAGAACATCTGGTTCTGCCCTGTGCAGGTTGGAAAGGGAGACTGAGGCTGAGAGGGGCACGTGGCTTCCGCAGACCACGCACCAGTGAGGGGAGGCCCTGGTGAGAGGCCCGGGCAGGGGCGGGGCTGGCGGGGTCCTGGGAGCTGGTGGCTGAATTCTGTCCCCACCTACCCCGAGGTCTCCCGGTTTCCCCCTAGCCCAGCTCCTGTTCTTGCCCCACGTGGAGTTGAGGACAAGCTTCCCCAAGGTGCTGGAGTCAATTTCACAGACTGGCCAGGAGCCTGCCGCAGGCCACAGCTCTGCCCAGTGCTGGGGAGCCCCCTGGCCGAGGGGGGCGGGACCTTGCAGCCCTGTCTCTGCCTCCCCCTGCACTCACTGCAGGCCAGCTGGCCCGGCTCCTCCTGGCCCTGGCTCCCTCTCCCCGCTCAAACTCCAGACCAGCTTCAGAGCGAGGGGGATCTGTGGGTCCCGGGTCCTTGCGGGGGCCCTGGGTCCTCCGCCTGCAGCTACCTTCCTAGCCCCCTCCAGCCCCAGGCAGGCGGGCACCACGCGGCCCTGTGGTTCCTCCTGACTGAAGTGTGATCCCCACCGGCCCGGGCTGACCTCCCCACTAGCTCAGCTGCGCCCAGCCTGCAGGAAGCCGGCCCAGCACAGCTGCCCACCGACTCGCTCCCCCAGTTCTTAGGGACTGCCCGGAAGCCGACCCCCTGCTCCGCGTGGTTCTCTCATTGGTTCGTGTGTGTGTGTGTGTGTGTCAGTCCCAGCTCCTCCATTAGGTTGAGAGCCCCGTGAGCCACTCCGGGGACCCCGCACCCCTGTGCTCAAAAAGATGGGGACTAGAGGCTCAGGACACCCCACCCCCAGACCCCTGCCCATGTCCAGCTACGGGCTGAGCACAGAGGAGTCGGGGCCTTCCCTTCTACTTCTCTCTCACTCTCCCAACCAGCGATGGGGCCGTGGCTTCTCTCTGAACACAATTTGGCGGCAGGGGCATGGGTCCTTCTCTTCCGAGGACCTCGTGGCCGGCATTGTTTGGCAGGGCTGCGGTTAGAAGGGCAATTTCCGGGCCCGACTGTTGCCTCCTTCTGCCCCCTTGTGGCCAGTCAACTCATTGCAGGGCAGATGATAGAACGCAAGTCTACTTTCCAGTAGAGGCAGGATTAAAACAAGAACAGCGATAAAAAGGTTGATAAAACCAGTGAACTGGCTTCCCTGTGACTCTAGGGTCTCTTCGGTCGCAAATGGGCTCATATCCTGTCCTGATGCCAAGGAGGATCCCTTGAACAACTGCCTAAGACCCAGAGTCCTAGGGGTGGCCCAGTCTGAGTTCTTCATGGAAAATTGTCCTCTGAATCCACCCGGTGGAGGATGATCTAAAAAGGGAGGGAGGCAAGGAGAAGCTCCTAAGGTAGCAAAGGCCAGCGACGGTCGGGGTCTGGACCCCTGCGCCCTGCAGGCCAGAGCTGGAAGGACTCTCAGAGTGCAATGGCTGGATTTCGATTCACTGCAACCTCCACCTCCCAGGTTCAAGCGATTCTCCTGCCTCAGCCTCCTAAGTAGCTAGGATTACAGGCGCCTGCCACCACACCCGGCTAATTTTTTTGCATTTTTAGTAGAGACAGGGTTTCACCATGTCAATCAGGCTGGTCTTGAACTCTTGGCCTCATGTGATCCACTCGCCTTGGCCTCCCAAAGTGTTGAAATCCCAGGCATGAGCCACTGCGCCTGGCCTCCAGCAAACTGCATTTAAAAAAGCAAGACCTTTTTTTTTCCCCCCCTACTGAAATCCTACTCAGAAGCCCATATTATAAGCTGAGATAAGTAGAGCTGCCGTGGAGGCCTGTGAGGAGGTGGGGAGTTGCCAGAGGGTCCCTGAAAGCGAGATAGGGTGGGGGCGTTGCATAAAGGCACGGAAGAGGTGAATCCAGGACTGGCAACAAAATGCACGATTCAGAATCCAAATATTCACGAGCAGCATCCGGTGCAAGCTGGGGGATGGTGAGATGCAAGAGCTAGGACAACTGCCATGTGACCTCAGGGCATTTTAAGGAGGTGTGACTTGGAGGCTGCCATGATTGGAAAGCTGGGAGGGAAAAAGAGGAATGGGCAGGTTCAGGGTGAAAAGTGAGGAGGAATGCCAGACTTACGTTGCTTCTTTCAACTGATAGGTGCCTCCCCTCCTCCCCCAGCCCACCCCTGCTTTTTTTTCTTTTCAGATGGAGTCTGGCTGTGTCCCCAGGCTGGAGTGCAGTGGTGTGATCTCAGCTCACTGCAACCTCTGTCTCCCGGGTTCAAGGGATACTCATGCCTCAGCTTCCTGAGTAGCTGGGATTATAGGTGTGTGCCACCATACCCGGCTGATTTTTGTATTTTTAGAAAAGACAGGGTTTTACCATGTTGGCCAGGCTGGTCTCGAACTCCTGAGCTCAAGTGATCTGCCTGCCTCAGCCTCCTAAAGTACTGGGATTACAGGCGTGAGCCACTCTTCTGAAATCCAGTTTCTCTTCAACGTTCAACTCAGTGTTGCCTCCCCGGCAGCCAGACAACCAGCCCTGGTCTCTCTGGTTGCATCTGAACCTGGGCTGTGTGTCCTCCACCTGCTGCCAGCGCTCACCTCAGTCTAATCCTGACCACACTCTGTCCCTTGTAATTGGAGCTGCTTGGGTGATTTACCCGGTAAACGCACTGAGCAGGTATTTGGGTCAGGAAACAGTACCAGACTCATTTATGAGGAGGGAAAAAAGCTTTGTGCATAGTGTATATTTGATTTATAGATTTTCATCAGTGCTGCTTGGGTGAATTCCACAAGGGGCACTAGTGGGGAAAGAGAAATTTCCTGGGGAGCCCTAACAACCGGGCCTGAAACACATCTCATCTCCAAATGTGGAAATTAGAATTGGTTTGTTCTCCAACGGCCCACCAGAGGGCACTCTGCTCTTAGGAGGAAGTTCTGAGGCTGATGCACCAGAGGCCCTGACCCCACCAGCTGGACTCCAACACCATCTCTGTCCCCAGGGGCTGGGATCAGCCACATCTGTTTGTAGCTGCACTAGGCCTTGAGGCAGGGGTGTCTGTAGCTGGCCAGCTCTCCTCTTGGGGGGAACAGAAGCTAAGAAACCACCAATTACACTGCCTGGGGTTTGCTGGATGAAGAGGAAGAAGGAAGGAACGCTGCTGGGAGGGACTAGCAGGGCCACTAACTCCAGACGCAACCTGGGCAGTGCCGAGAGCTGTGGGCCGGGGTGTTTCCCTGTATTTTCTTAGAGACTGTATTTGTTCTATCTGGCATCCATTTATCACAGGGCCAAATCACAGGGCCAAAGGCATTTACACCTCCCCTGCAAGCCGGATTTTGCAAGTTTTTGAAAGTAGTAATAGTTACAAACCCTCCGACCAATCCCGATCACAGACCACCCAACCATGTATATTTAACTCTCACACCAAGCCAAGATTTCCCCTGCCCTAAATCACCCAGAGCCAGGTAGAGACAACTAGGGGCAGCCCCTATGCCCAAGGCCCTCTGGAATTATTCCAACTAGCCAGACCTGGGCTGCTTCCCCTGGCCTGCCTTGCCCTTCAAGTGGAAACCCCATGAAAGGCTGTGGCCTGTGCTGTTCTGAACCTTCCTTTCAGCCTCCTGACCAAACTTGGTGCTCCCTCTGTGGCCCCTGTGTGTGGTCCTGCGTGTGTGCCATGCCCTGTTCTCCTGGGAGATGCAAGTAATCAATTCTTCTTTCAGTGGCCTTGGTTGCTCTGTGTTTTCACTCAGCCACCTCCATCAATTCAAATCCTGTGGGTACATTTAAAAATTTTTTAATTGACACATAGTAATTGTACACATTTATGGGGCACATGTGATACTTTGACACAGGTGTCCAATGCGTAATGATCAGATCAAGGTAATCAGGATATCCATCACCTTGAACATTTACCATTTCACTATGTTGGGAATGTTTCAAATCTTCTAGCCATTTTGAAATATACAGGCCGGGCGCGGTGGCTCAAGCCTGTAATCCCAGCACTTTGGGAGGCCGAGACGGGTGGATCACGAGGTCAGGAGATCGAGACCATCCTGGCTAACCCGGTGAAACCCTGTCTCTACTAAAAAATACAAAAAAAAAACTAGCCGGGCGAGGTGGCGGGCGCCTGTAGTCCCAGCTACTCGGGAGGCTGAGGCAGGAGAATGGCGTAAACCCGGGAGGTGGAGCTTGCAGTGAGCTGAGATCCGGCCACTGCACTCCAGCCTGGGCGACAGAGCGAGACTCCGTCTCAAAAAAAAAAAAAAGAAATATACAATAGGCCGGGCATAGTGGCTCACACCTGTAATCCCAGCACTCTGGGAGGCCGAGGTGGGAGGATCGCTTGAGCCCAGGAGTTTGAGACCAGTCTGGGCAACATAGTGAGGCTCAGTCTTTATGAAACACAAAAATTAGCCAGGCATGGTAGCGTGCGCCTGTGCTGCCAGCTACCCAGGAGGCTGAGGTGGGAGGATCACTTGAGCACAGCAGGTTGAGGCTGCAGTGAACTGTGATGGCACCACTGCACTCCAGCTAGGGTGACAGAGGGAGACCCTGTCTCAAAGAGAAAAAAAAAGGCCAGGCATAGTGGCTCACACCTGGAATCCTAGCACTTTGGGAGGCCAAGGCGGGTAGGTCATCGGTTCAGGAGTTCTAGGCCAGCTTGGCCAACATGGTGAAACCCTGTCTCTAAAAAATACAAAAAAAATTAGCTGGATGTGGTGGCAGGCACCTGTAATCCTAGCTACTCAGGAGGCTGAGGCAGGAGAATCCCTTGAACCCAGGAGAGGTTGCAGCGAGCCAAGATCGCGCCATTGCACTCCAGCCTGGGCAAGAAGAGCAAAACTCCGTCTCAAAAAAAAACAGAAAGAAAAGAAAAGAAAAAGAAAAAGAAAAGAAATACACAATAAATTGTTTACTAGTCACCCTACTGTGCAATCAAACACTGGAAATTATTCCTTCTATCCATCTGTTTGTTTGCACCCATTAACCAATCTCTCCCCATCACTCCCTCTCCCCTAAATAGAACTACCATATGATCCAGCAATTCTACCACTAGATATTTATCCAAAGGAAAGGAAATCAATATATCAAAGGAATACCTGCACCCCCATGCTTATTGCAGCACTATTCACAATAGCCAAGATATGGAATCAACCCGTGTCCATCAATGGAAGAATAAATAAAGAAATTTGGTACATGTACACAACGGAGTACTATTCAGCCATTAAAAAAAAAAAGGAATCCAGTCATTTGCAGCAAAATGGATGGATAGTCATTATGTTAAGTGAAATAAGCCAGGCTCAGAAAGACAACTATCTCATGTTCTCACTCATATGTGGGAGCTAAAAAAGCTTATCTTCGAAAGTACATTTTAACACAAAGGATCAGGGACCTGTTTGGAGTCTCTGCTTTGCCACTGACTGGCCATTGGACCTGGACACATGTGCCTCACCTGCCTCAGCCTATTTCTCCTTGAAGCAATGGAACTGGACCCGCTCTCACCTGTTTCAGGATGTGCCAATATGGCTACTTCTCTACCTCTCACATTGCCCTTACGGGACCACAGTCTTAGAAAACCTGCCATTTCCAGTCGGGCGCAGTGGCTCACGATCATGAGGTCAAGAGATCGAGACCAGCCTGACCAACACGGTGAAACCTCGTCTCTACTAAAAACACAAAAATTAGCCAGGCATGGTGGTGCATGCCTGTAATACCAGCTACTCGGGAGGCTGAGGCAGGAGAATCGCTTGAACTCGGGAGGCAGAGATTGCAGTGAGCTGAGATCGAGCCATTGCACTCCAGCCTGGGCAACAGAGTGCGGCTCTGTCTCAAAAAACAAAAAACAAAAAGAAAAGAAAAGAAAACCTGCCATTTCCTCATAATTGAACTGCCATCACCTGAATATTCCCTGTGCCCTTTTCCAAAGCCAGCATGGCAACCACAGGGGTGAAATACTCAGACAAGCAAAGGGATCAGGGCTTTAAGAAGTCAGCCTTCAGCTAAGCATGGTGGCTCACACCTGTAATCCCAGCACTTTGGGAGGCTGAGGCAGGCAGATCACTTGAGGTCAGGAGTTTGAGACCAGCCTGGTCAACAGGGTGAAACTCTGACAGTACTAAAAATACAAAAATTAGTTGGGCATGGTGGTGCACGCCTGTAATCCCAGCTACTTGGGAGGCTGAGGTGGGGGGATTGCTTGAACCTGGGAGGTAGAGGTTGCAGTGAGCCAAGATCAGTCCACTGCACTCCAGCCTGGGCAACAGAGTGAGACTCTGTCTCAAAACAAACAAACCAACCCTGACCGGTCCTCCTCAAAATGATCAAGCTTATCCAAAACAAGGAAAGTCTGAGAAACTGTCACAGCCAAAAAGTCAGCCTTCAAAGGACTTTTTTTTTTTTTTTTTGGAGATGGAGTCTTGCTCATCGCCGAGGCTAGAGTGCAGTGGGGCGATCTTGGCTCTCTGCAAGCTCCGCCTCCTGGGTTCACGCCATTCTCCTCTCTCAGCCTCTCGAGTAGCTGGGACTACAGGCGCCTGCCACCACGCCTGGCTAATTTTTTGTATTTTTAGCAGAGACGGGGTTTCACCGTGTTAGCCAGGATGGTTTAGATCTCCTGACCTCGTGATCCGCCCACCTCGGCCTCCCAAAGTGCTGGGATTACAGGCGTGAGCCACCGTGCCTGGCCCAAAGGACTTGTTTAGTCCTTGCACATACATGTTCATGGTGGGATATCTACTACAGCACAAAGCTGGAAACAGCCCAAGGCCTATCAACAGATGAATGGATAAACAAAAGTGGTCTAACCATACAAGGAAGATTTTTCTGCATGGATACGCCCTGTGTTATGCGTGAAGCTTGAAACACTGTGCTGAGCTAAAGCAGCCAACTGCAGAAGGTCACACAGTGTATAATTTCATTCATATGAAATGTTGGAAGTAACTCCATGGAGTCAGAACACCCGCTGGTGGTGACCAGAGATGGTGAGAGAAGAAGACGGGAAGGGACTGCTTACTGGGGATGGGGTTTCCTTTTAGGGTAATGAAAACATTTTGGAACTAGATCGGGGCAGTGGTTGCACCACACTGTGAATGTACCAAATGCTGCTGAATTGTTTAAATCGTTCATTTTATGTTATGCGAATTTCATAAAAAAGACATATTCAATATTCACTTTTCTGTAGAGTAGCAGGCTTGGATAAGACATACATCAGCTCAGGACAAAGGAGTCCTCTAGGAGGGCAGCGAAGGGATTTCACCACTGCTGTAAAACTTGTGTATGAAAAAAGGAGCGATCGGAATCACACACAGCAAAGTTAGTTGTCTACTGGAAATTCTCTGTATTTGAAATCTTTCATGATTTAAGAGAAAAAATGTTTAAGTAATTATGGAAAATCAAAAAGGAAGGGAAGGGGAGGGGAGGGGAATGGAGGGGAGGGGAATGGAGGGGAGGGGAGGAGAAGGGAGGAAAGAAGGAAGGAAAGGAGGGAGCATTCTAACCCAGCTGAGTCTAAATGCAGTCTCCAGATCATCACAGTGCTTTGCAGAGGTGAAAGCCTCTATGCTGGACGGTGGGCCATGGGTAACCAATGACCAGACCACCAGCTGACCACCAGGAGTGACCACTGAAGGTGAGACCTGAAGTCACTAAGGGCTGAGTGGGGGCTTCTGTCCCTGCTTTTCCCCAGAGGGGTGAAGTAAGAGCCACCCAGAGCTGCCCCATGCCCACCCCCACTCAGCACAAAGCTATTTTATACATTTGTGTAACTTGTAGCAAAAAATTTGGTCACAAACAGTATTCACCTGCTCTGTGGCAACCTTCTCCCACTGTTATTATTATTCTGAGGCAGCTTTATATAGATGCCTTACTAGTTCTACTTTAAAATTTTTGCATGAGATAACAGTGTCAAGTGTTCCACGGAGGTTCAGGTTCGTGTTGGGGAGATGCAGGACTTTGTCCTGGGCTAGCAGTATTCTCCTTAAGACCCAGGGTTTTATGTGAGGGGTTTTCAGGTTTTTTTCAATGAAGTTTCTTAGAAACAACAAATCCATCAGTTGGGCACGGTGGCTCACGCCTGCTAATCTCAGCACTGTGGAAGGCTGAGGCGAGTGAATCACCTGAGGTCAGGAGATTGAGACCAGCCCAGCCAACAAGGTGAAACCCTGTCTCTACTAAAAATACAAAAATCAGCTTAGCATGGTGGCACACGCCTGTAATTCCAGCTACCTGGGAGGCTGAGGCAGGAGAATCGCTTGAACCTGGGAGGCAGAGGTTCCACCACTGCACTCCAGCCTGGTTGACAGAGCGAGACTCCGTCACACACACAAAAAAGAAATACAAATCCATCATGTATATGGCAGGTATACAAACCAATAAAAATTAACACTTGTATGCCCACCGTCCAGCCAAAGAAATAGAACTTTCCTGCTACTATGAAGTCCTGCCTCTTTCTCCCGTCTCCCTGTGGAGCCAACTGTGGTCCTGAATTTTATCATTCCCCTTGAGTTTCTTTATTAGTTTTGTCACACACACGTTTGTATACATCATGTATATGCACATGTGTATGTGTATATCCGTAATGACAGGCTGATGGATCTGGCATGTTTTTGAACTTTATGTAAATGAAATATTTCTCTCTCTCACACACACACACACACACACACACACACACTTCTGTGACTTGCTTTTGTGGCTGTTGTTGCTTCATGATTCTTCCATGTTGAAGTGCACAGCTATAACTCATTACTGCTGTGCAGTGTTCCACTGCTTGGACACACAGCTCATTCATTCACATTCTTGTTAATGGCCATTTGGATTGTCTCTTAGAAGTACTGCTGCTTTGAATACTTGCTTAGATTGTCTCCTGGTGCATGGGCCAAAGAATTTCTCTAGGACAGTGGTTCTCAATCCTGGCTGCACTCTATGATGACCTGGGAGAGCTTTGCAAAAATGCTGATGCCCTGGGCCCTACTCCAAGGGATTCTGACTGAATTGGGTTTTGGAAAGGAAACCCAGGAATAGGCTTTTGTTTTGTTTTGGTTTGGTTTGGTTCATTTTTGGAAGCTATCCAGGTGATTCTAATATGCAGCCAGTGTTCAAAGTGACATGAGGGTTGACATTGCCCAAAGTATCCTCACCAACAGTGAGTTCCCACCTGGCCACATTTTCACCCACACTTGGTAAGGTTTCTGTTTAGCCTTCTCCCTGCCACGAGGACAGGCAGCTGGGCTGTTCACAGTCTCTCTTCTCCAGTGCAGAGACCAGGGTGCTTCCAGGATGCCAGGCTCCACTGTGGGGTTCTCCCTTCAGCTCCACTGCCTGCCTGTGCACTTGGACCCCACTGCTACAAACAGGGGCCCATTCTGCAGCTCGGGGGTTTCTTCACCTGGAGCAGGTTTGCACCCTCAACTGCTCTCCCTTCTCTCCTGTCCACACTCTGGCTCCAAAGCCTCTGCTCTCACCTCCTTCCAAGTATTTTGTGGTTCTGTTTTGGCTGCCTCCTAACCCCAACGAAGGTGTGGTTTGTCTCTGCTATCCCCTCCATTTACTGCTTTTGAGTGATTTCAGAAGGAGGAAGTCCCAAATGTACACTGCCAAGTTCTAAGATAGAGACCTTAGAAAACAAAAAAAAGAAGAAAGATTACATCCCTAGCCCCACCTCGGTCCACATTGGGCTGACTCAGAACGTCCAAGGACATTGGGCCTCAGTACTCTTTTTATTTTTTTGAGACGGAGTTTCACTCTTATCACCCAGGCTGGAATGCAATGGTGCCATCTTGCCTTACTGCAACCTCCACCTCTCGGGTTCAAGCGATTCAACTGCCTCAGCCTCCCAAGGAGCTGGGATTACAGGCATGTACCACCACACCTGGCTAATTTTTGTATTTTTAGTAGAGACAGCATTTCACCATGTTGGCCAGGCTGGTCTCAAACTCCTGACCTCAGGGGATCCACCTGCCTTGGCCTCCCGAAGAGCTGGGATTACACGTGTGGGCCACCATGCCAGGCCAGGCCTCAGTACTTTTGTTTGTTTTTTTGAGACGGAGTCTCCGTCTCCCAGGCTGGAGTACAGTGGCACGATCTCGGCTCACTGCCAGCTCCGCCTCCCGGGTTCATACCACTCTCCTGCCTCAGCCTCCCAAGTAGTTGGGACTACAGGCGCCCGCCACCACCTCTGGCTAATGTTTTGTATTTTTAGTACAGACGGGGTTTCACCGTGTTAGCCAGGATGGTCTCGATCTCCTGACCTCGTGATCTGCCTGCCTCAGCCTCCCAAAGTGCCGGGATTACAGGCATGAGCCACCGCACCCAGCCAGGCCTCAGTACTTTTAAGAGGTGCTTAGGTGAATGATGGCAGCAGGTTACCCTCCTGGTCTCACCCTTTCCTCAGATGTAAGATGAGGTTGCATTCAGTGATTATCAGAGCCCGTGTTGGCTCCAATACCGTGAGCTTGCTGAAGGCCGAAACCTATAGCCTGCCTGGCTGTTGCCTCACTGGGTGCAGGTGCAGGTGCAGGTGTGGCTGAGCCCCCAGCCCAGGTGTGCTCTGCTGATTGGCAAGGACTCTTTCCTCACTCTGGGCCCCAAACTCCGAGCTGGCTGGCTTGCCCCGGACCCTGTGGAGTGACACGGCAACTGCCAGCGTGAAATCATTAACTACACCAACTGCAGCAGATAGGAGGTGGCAGCGTCCTTTTTGCCAGCAGCATCTGGGACTCATAACAAGAATCGGCGAGGGCTTGTTGCATTTGCTAGGCCTGTTCAGGAAGCTCTGGCTCAGGATCTCTTGTCCTCAACCCGGAGGGTGAGATTTTTGTCCTTCATCTGGGCAAGTGCAGCAGAAGCAACTAACAGTGGTCCTGCAGCTTAATAATTATGTTACTATCGGGCTGGGCGTGGTGGCTCATGCCTGTTAACCCCAGCACTTTGGGATGCCGAGGCAGGCAAATCACGAGATCAGGAGTTTGAGACCAGCCTGGCTAACATGGTAAAACCCCGTCTCTATTAAAAATACAAAAAATTAGCTGGGCGTGATGGTGCACGCCTATATAGTCCCAGCTACTCGGGAAGCTGAGACAGGAGAATCACCTGAACCTGGGAGGCAGAGGTTGCAGTGAGCCAAGATCACGCCACTGCACTCCAGCCTGGGTGACAGAGCAAGACTCAGTCTCAAAACAACCACAACCACAACAACAACAAATAATAATAATAATAATAATAATAATAATGTTACTGTCAAACCACTCTGGGGCTGAATTAGTTTCCTATTGCTGTGTAATCAACGACCTCACATTTAGCTGCTTATAACACCCATTTCTTATCACAAGTTCTGTGTGCCAGGAGTCCTGGCACAGAAGACTGGGGCCTCTACTCAGGATCTTACAAGGTACTGGCTAGACTGCATTCTCATCTGGAACTTGGGGTCCTCTCCAAGCTAACGTGGTTGTTGGCAGAATGCAGTTCTTTGCAGCTGTGGACTAAGGTCCCCTTTTTCTCGACTGTCTGCCAACGTGTGAGGAGCCTGCACTCACAGTTCCATGGCCCTCTCACTGCTTGATATGGTGAGGCTTCGTGTCCCCACCCAAATCTCATCTTGAATTGAAATCCCCATAATCCCCATGTGTCAAGGGAGAGGGGTGGAGGTCACTGAATCATGAGGGCGGTTTCCCCCATGCTGTTTTCATGATAGTGAGTTCTCACAAGATCTGATGGTTTTATAAAGGACTCTTCCCCCTTTGCTCGGCATATCTCCTTCCTGCCGCCTTGTGAAGGTGGTGTCTTGCTTCCCCTTCGCCTTCCGCCATGATTGTAAGTTCCCTGAGGCCTCTCCAGACATGCAGAACTGTTGAGTCAATTAAACCTCTTCCCTTTATAAATTACCCAGTCAAGGACAGTTCTTTTTTTTTTTAATTTTTTTTTATTTTTTTTTTTTGAGACGGAGTCTCGCGCTGTGTCACCCAGGCTGGAGTGCAGTGGCCCGATCTCGGCTCACTGCAAGCTCCGCCTCCCAGGTTCACGCCATTCTCCTGCCTCAGCCTCCGAGTAGCTGGGACTACAGGCGCCCGCCACCACGCCCGGCTAGTTTTTTGTATTTTTAGTAGAGACGGGGTTTCACCATGTTAGCCAGGATGGTCTCGATCTCCTGACCTCGTGATCCACCCGCCTCGGCCTCCCAAAGTGCTGGGATTACAGGCTTGAGCCACCGCGCCCGGCCAAGGACAGTTCTTTATAGTAGTATGAGAGTAGACTAATACAGCAACTTATTTCTTCATGGCTAGCAAAAGAAACTCTTCTCTAGTTTTCTAAAGGATCAACTGATTGGGTCAGGCCCCCTCAGGATAATGTCCCTTTTAATTAACTTAAAGTCCATTAGGGACTTTAATTACATCTGCAAAATCCTTTCACTTTTGCCACAGAATGCAACCTAATCGCAGTACGGATTATCCCATCACATTCACAGGTCCTGCTGAAACTCAAGGGGAGGTTATTATACAAGGGCATGAGTCACTAGGGGTCATCTTAGACCTGCATATAAAAGAGTCTTTGGAGCCAAACTTCAATTAGCCACACCAACAACTAAAATCCACCAGCAGGGACTAGCATAAGCAAAATCAAACTTGGAGAATCCAATCAAGTTTCAAGGACAGATACCAATTAACACTTTTATTTACCGATAAAATATAAAAATCCAGGTCTCTTAAATCCACACAATCTCTCCAAATATTTGGCAAGATTGATCCCAAGTCCGTACGGGTGGGAAACAAGAACAAAGGGGTCTCTGCTCAGAGAGACTTATTGTTGTTCAGAGTTCTGCCCTGCTTCCCTCTAAATGCTCACCAACCTGGGCTCTTCTAGAGTGGGCAGACAGGCCTTATTCTAAGCATAGGACTAGCCCCATTTGTATGTGACACTAAGTTCCTCCAATGGTCCAAACTAAGCGTGGATGACTATCCAACATCACACACAAATGTACATTCCCTCTCTTTACAAGACATGCAGAATCTCAAGATATCTCAAGATATGCAGCAAGTTTAATACCTGAAGGTTAACAGAAATGACAACAGGACACAGATGCAACGCTACAGTAAAATGTGGTTGGGGGTGGAAGGGGGCAGAGGGACACTGGATATCATCATAGCAACCAGTGAGTGAGTCCTCTGGTGCCCTGAGGAGGTTGTGAGACACTTAACTCATGTCACAAAGAATGGAGTAAACTAACAACTCTGAAAGACAAGCAGGTGGCAGCATTGCTGAGCTAAGACTCGGGGCAGGGGTCTGGAGCTCTGTCACAGAGTGTTAATGCTCCAGGATGCCTGGGCTCAAGAGTGTTCTGGTCAGCATTTTAACATCAGAAGAAGGGCTTCTTCAGGACACACTCCCTTCTCTTAACATGAGGTGAAGAAACCCATCCCATTCTGAGTAACCGGGCCCCATAATACCTTGGCCTTTTGATACACAGCAGCACTACACACCACTGCGCCCCCCAGCCAGCTTCACTCTGTCTGCTAAGCACCCACTCTGCAAATGGATCTCAGAGTGAACAAATCCAGAGGAGGTGGGAGGAGCCACCATGGTGGGATGTGAGGGACAGCAGTTGGCTGGAGGAGCAGATGGGTCCCATGTCAGGTCCCTCCTAGGCATCATGAAGATTGCTATCACTCAGAAGCACCTTTTCCCCAGGTTTGAAGGCTGGCATCCCAAGGTAGGGGCAGCTGGCACAGCGGAAGGCATCGCCCAGGTAGCACTGGAGAGAGAAAATGGGGAAGCCAAGGGTCAGCTTATCCCAGGCATACCAGCCAGAAGAAAGAAATTCCTAATTTCATGTGGTCACAGTGGCCTGAAGGAAATGGCTGAGTATGTTTGCAGGTCCAATTGAGTCCCAAATATTAAGAGTTTTCAAGATTTCTGGTTTCGTGAAAAACTACAGTCAAGAAAAGTTCCCTAGGAGGCCATAGTTCTTTTGTTTTTTTGAGACAGAGTCTCACTCCATAGCCCAGGCTGGAGTGCAGTGGTGCGATCTTGGCTTACTGCAAGCTCCACCTCCTGGGTTCCTGCCATTCTCCTGCCTCAGCCTCCTGAGTAGCTGGGACTACAGGCGCCTGCCACCATGCCCGGCTAATTTTTTTGGATTTTTAGTAGAGACGGGGTTTCACCATGTTAGCCAGGATGGTCTTGATCTCCTGACCTTGTGATCCATCTGCCTCGGCCTCCCAAAGTGCTGGGATTACAGACGTGAGCCACCGCACCCGGCCATAGTTCTATATTCTATGCAGTTCAAAACACAACCAACTTCAGCTAAATGTCTAACCATCAGGTCCCACTCTGAAGTATAAAGAAATGGGCCAAAAATAAAAAAACAACAAGACCCTCCCCAACCAGCACAAGCATGCTAACCCACTCTCACTCTCAGGAGAAAGCCTCTCTCCCCATTACTACCTGTGTTCGTGTGCTCACGCATTCGTCTGTTACTAAAATATTTGAGGTGGAGCTTGTATGTGCTTGGTTTAGAAGGAGGCCTAATCCCCCTGGGGGTGTGTGAATGCCAAGGAATGATCCTGATATTTACGTTTCCACAAGCCGACTTAGGTTGGGAGCTCATCTGTTCCCTCGACTTCTCTTTTTCCAGTTCTTCAGCAAGGCCACAGGTGCTGTGGGAAAACCAGTAATTAATGAACAAGAATTGTCACCACCCAGAAATCCCAAATCCTAACAGTGCCAAAATGTGCTTTAAGCCTTTTCTCTTCACACCAGTGTCATAACTCAGAAGCCTATGAGCCAGGCAGACAGCAGCAATGTGAGAGGCTGCTGAGGGAGACAAGAGTGGGAAGAGGATGAGGGAAGTAGAGTGTGTCTACTCTGTTTACAGAGGGCAGCCACTACTCAACTTCAGCTGGTAATCATGCTGGGGAAAGTGGACCCAGTTTGCCATATTTTCCAAATTCAAGAACAGAAGGGGAAAAAAATCTGTTTTCACTTGTAATTTCCTGATTTGTAAATGCTGGCAGCTTTTACATTTAAAAAACACTGATGATTAAACAAGCCTGAATACCACTGATTAACTGTCTACAATCCTTCCCATCCATTTATAAAAACAAATGTGAAGACACCAAGGTCTCACTCTGATGCCCAGGCTGGAGTGCAGTGGCACAATCGTGGCTCACTGGTAGGGTTTTGAGGGAGAGTGAAATTAGATGCATGGCACAATTATGGCTCACTGCAGCCCTGACATCCCAGGCTCAAGTGATCCTCCTGCCTTTGCCTCCCAAGTAGCTGGGACCACAGGCACATACCACCATGCCTGGCTAATTTTTTTTTTTTTTAATTATTTGCAGAGATGGTCTCCCTGTATTGCCCAGGCTGGAAAACGTATGTTTTAAAAATAGTACAGCACTGTGATGACTTGAGCACAAAGCAACTGCATGCAGCATGGCAGGCTCCAGTCACCCCAGCACTCACCAGTTCTTACAGGCCTTCCTCTTTTTCCCTTCTCCGCAAGAAACAGCCCGCAGGGAAGCCGGATCTGGCTTCTTCAAATCTTCTGGATCCAGCAGCTCATCTGAGTCAATGAGATCCTGGAGAGTGTTCAAAGCAATGAGTGACACAGTCGTGGTCTCTGCTAATGAAAAGCTAAAGTGACCACAGGCTTTAACAGGAAACTTGGAGTCCAGGCTAAAGAAGGTGTCCACCCTGTCCTACTTTTGGTTGATCATCATGTTCAACCTGACCACATGCTCAAGAGGCCAATGGTGAGTTAAACTACATCCACAGAAGATGCACTAGGATGCGAAGGAATTAGAAACAAATTTACATGAGAAAAAGCTGTAAGACTGGCCAGCATTGTGTAGAGAATATACACACGTTGGGGGTTAGGGGCAGGAATGAGGAGAAGGGAGGGAACAGGCAGAACAGAGAGGGATAGAAGTGTTTATGAAGAGTCATGTGAAAAAGGGAATAAAATATCTTCTACATAATCCCAGAGAAAAATCAAAGTTATATATACCTTTATGTAATTCTTTGTAAATGTGTAGACACTTAGTCTGTAAACCCTATGAGAGCATGAACTTGACTTATTTTGCTCACTACTCTAACTTCAATAGTAGAGGTGTAGAAATGAAGAATTTTATTACAGGCAGGGCCAATCAAAGATGGAAAACACGGCTTTTTAAAGCATGGAACGTTCAGCAACTTGCCCAAAGGTGCCAATAAAACTATTTAAGCTGACAAAATCTTTTCAGGTTTACACATGCCCACAAGAGTTTTCAACATATCATATGAAGTGAGAACAAGAAATTATGTGGGGAAAAAGAAATGCTAAAAAATTTAAAATGCCACCAACACAGCTGAGTGCAGTGGCTCACGCCTGTAATCCCAACACTTTGGGAGGCCAAGGTGGGCAGATCACTTGAGGTCAGGAGTTTTGAGACCAGTCTGGCCAACATGGTGAAACCCCGTCTCTACTAAAAATACAAAAATTAGCCAGGTATGGTGGCACGTGCCTGTAATCATAGCTACTTGGGAGGCTGAAGCACGAGAATCACTTGAACCCAGGAGTAGAGACTGCAGTAAGCCGAGATTGTGCCATTGCACTCCAGCCTGGGCAGGAGAGCGAGACTCTGCCTCCAAAAAAAAAGAGCCACCAACATGGAGTTTCCTTCTAAATCAAAGATATAAGTGACAGGCATAGTCATAAATCTGGGCTTTAAATACATTCACACCTACAAGTCCAGAAAGGTCACTATAGCTGTTCACATCCAAACCGGGGCCTGAAAGAAAGCCATCAAGTGACCGTGGTGCCAGCTCACCATGCTGTCGTCCTCCATATCGTTGGCTGAGAGGGTCCACAGCTTGGCAGCAGCAGGGTCCACAGCAGGCTTCACTGAGTCCAAGCAATAAAAGAAAAAAACTCCATAAAAACAGTCAGAAACTATTAATTACAAACATACCTAAATGCTTTCTGCTGTGTAGAAAAGAACACACTGGCCTGGGAGGCAGAAGACGTGGGTTCAAAGTCCAGCCCTACTCCTGTAAGAGGTCTGACCTTGGGCCAACCACTTTCTGGTAGTTACAGCAGTCACCATTTGCTAAGCACTTGCTTTGTACCAGGCACCATATTAAGCACTTTATATACATTATCTAACTTAATTCTGCTGACAACCTTATGAGGTAACTGTCATCCTAGTTTTACTGCTGAGGAAACAGGTTTAGACACTTAGGCTGGTTCCACAGGCTGCAAAGTCTGTCTGATGCTTTTAATCTCCATTCCATATTGCTTCCTCCTTGATACCTTAGTTTCCATCCTATAACATGAAGCTAAATCGTACTCCCTATGTTACTGCAGGTGTTTTGAGGATTAAACGAGAAATGTGTCAAAACCTTTAAAAATAGCAGAGCTTTATAGCCTCATGTAAACCTGCTACATACAAGAAAATAGGCTCTAGAGCTGCTGGTGGCAAGGTAACACCATCAGTGGAAGACAAACCTCACACCTCCTGGTTCTCCGTCTAGTCAGGAGAATGCAAGGAACAGCCCAAGAGCTGAGGCTCAGATGCAGTGTGCGCAAATCCTCGCAGGCCCTTGGGGTAAGAGTACCCTCCAGTGATCGTTGTCACAACTGGATGCTCACACCTGCCACAGGGCCAACTGTTCTTCTAAGCTATTCCTACTCATTCTGGAACCATGAGTCGAAAGGTTAGATTCCAAAGGATTTCTTGAAGATTTAGGTTAGACGGTCAAAACCGTACAAGTGGGGATGTACCAGTAAATATCTGTAAATGTGTGCATACCTCACAGCTGGGTCAATTCAGGCATTTAAAAATAGTGACAGGAAGGATGAGCATGGGGCAGTGTGTGTGTGCACGTGTGTGCACGTGTGTGCTTGTACACAATTTTCTAGGCAGAAGAAATATAGTTTGTAAGTGTCTTAGCATCCTCAAAGTAAGAACAGCTGGTTTTTCTGGCATAGGGGAAAAAAGCACATGAGAAGAGGAACAGGGCACTCTCATCTGCCATTACCACTACACTGTGAGGTCTTCTGAGGATAAACGTTAATTCTGGGACCTGGAAGGACTTCATTAATTAAACTGTGTGACTCAGTCCTGTAGAATTAGGAGGCCTCAGTATCTTCTGGTGCAGAAGAAGGAGCTGAACTAGGTAATACCTATGCATTATTTCAGTTTGGGATCCTAATATGCCCATGATAATAGTACATTAAGTATTCTTCTATAGTGGAAATGGCAGAAATCAAAGGACTAATCCTCTAAAAATATCACCATTTCATTTATTGCTGGCTCAATTTCTAACATGTCCCTCTAAGCCCATTCAAACAGAAGAATGTCCCTAGGCCAGCCTTACCTGAAGGAGAAGACTTCTTGGTGATGGAAAGCTTAAGCTGACTAGAAGAACCCACTTCAAAGTTTGGTTTTTTGCCTGTGATCTGAACAAACAGCAGATGGTCACTTTCATGACCAAGGTATTCTCGAACAGACTGTACTTCCTCAGGGGTTAGGGGCTCCCGCTGCAGCTAGAATTCAAGACATCAAAAGGATTAGTCCACCCTCCTCTATAAAATGGTTTACTATGTCTACCTACACAGGAGTTAAAGACTCATTTCTGTGCATTAAATATATAACAGTAGATGGTAACAGATATCGCTTTATGCCTCACATTCAGTTTCTCACTGAGAGGAACCCTAGAGTATAACCCTTGTCTGCATGTTTACTTGGAGCCTACCCCTTGGAAAATGTAAAAGTAGTTATAAAATATTAGGTATGAGGCATATGCTAGTTATTGTAGGGGATGTAATATAATTATGAAAATGAACCAGATGTAGTCTTACTGTGTAACAGGAAAGAATGCCCACAATGAACACAGCAGAAATTTATATCCCAAAACACAAAGGGGGAGCAAAATCCTTTCTATGTTCCTTGGGATAAAGTAGCAGAGAGTAAAGGTAGAAAAAAAGGGTTAGGGTGCCACCTCTATGTCCAATAATTACAGACTGGTTACATAAATCATAGTCCATCTATTGCATGGAATACTATTACATCATTAATATGAATGAAGGGAAATACACTGAAATGGATAAGTGTCTATGATATCTAAGGGTGAGAAAAAAGCTGGTGATTGAACAATGTATGCATATGATCTTATTTAAATTTTTTAAAAAGTATGTGCATGTAGATGCTTGTAAATACACAGGAAAGGTCTGAATGGACATACAAAAAGGCATTGGTGGCTTCCTCTGGGGAAAGAAGTGTGAGCAAGGAGTAGGATGTCACTTTATATTCTGTATGCTTCAGTATAAAGTGAATTTTTATGAGGAGTCTGATATAGTTTGGATATGTGTCCCCTCTAAATCTCATGTTGAATTGTAATCCCCAGTGTTGGAGGTGGGGCCTGGTGAGAGGTGACTGGATCATGGGGGCAGACTGCTCATGCATGGTTTAGCACCATCCGAATTCTCATGGGACGTGGTTGTTGTAAAGTGTGGCACCTTCCCCACCCCAACTCTTCCTCTCTTTCTCGATCCTGCCTTTGCCATGTGATGTGCCTGCTCCTGCTTCACCTTCTGCCATGAGTAAAAGTTCCTTGAGGCCTCCCTAGAAACCCAGCAGTTGCACGCCCATGCTTCCTGTACAGTCTGCAGAACAGTGAGCCAATTAAACCTCTTGTCTTTACAAATTATTCAGTCTTAGGTATTCCTTTATAGGAACAGAAGAACGGTCTAATACACATTCCTTATTTTAAAATCAAGCATAGAAAACCTTAAGCTAAAAGGAAAAATAAGAAAGCGTTGGCATAAAGAATCTAAGGCCTGGCAGGATGCAGTGGCTCACGCCTGCAATACCAGCAATTTGGAAGGCCGAGGCGGGCAGATCACCTGAGGTCAGGAGTTCGAGAACAGCCTGGCCAACATAGCGAACCCCCATCTGTACTAAAAATACAAAAAATTAGCTGGGTATGGCGGTGCATGCCTGTAATCCCAGCTACTTGGGAGGCTGAGGCAGGAGAATTGCTTGAACCCAGGAGGCGGATGTTGCAGTGAGCAGAGATCATGCCACTGCACTCCAGCCTGGGCAACAGAGCAAGACTGTCTCCAAAAAGAAGAAAAAAAATTAAAAAATAAATAAATAAATAAATAAAGAACGTAAGGCCCTACATTATGTAAGAAATAACAGGCACAACAGCTATCATGCAGTAACATTTACCTCTCCCACATCCAAGAAAATTTTAACATCAAAGAGTGTAGAAATATAAACACTTGTACTTAATTTAAATATTTCCACTGAATTGTCAGAAAAGGAACTTCGCCCCCTAACCTATTCCAGCCTCCCACCAAAAATGTGAGGCTGAACTAGGTGACAGTGTTCACCCAGGCCTAGGATTCGGGTCTACTGAGAGGTGGGTGTTGGAAGCAACAGAGCTGCTGCTCATGCCCCTCAGCTGTCACTACCACTAAACTAGTACCAAGGAGACAAGAACAAGCCCCAGCCCACATGGGCCAAGTTGAGTCTCTTCGAAGTTGATTATTCTCACAAGTTTTTTTTTTTTTTTTTTTGAGACAGAGTCTTACTCTGTCGCCCAGGCTGGAGTGCAGTGGCGTGATCTCGGCTTACTGCAAGCTCCACCTCTTAGGTTCACACCATTCTCCTGCCTCAGCCTCCCAAGTAGCTGGGACTACAGGCGCCTGCCACCAGGCCTAGCTAATTTTTTTGTATTTTTAGTAGAGACGGGGTTTCACCGTGTTAGCCAGGATGGTCTCAATCTCCTGACCTCGTGATCCACCTGCCTCGGCCTCCTAAAGTGCTGAGATTACAGACATGAGCCACAGTACCCGGCCTATTCTCACAAGTTTTGTCCTTTGAAGCATCATGTATCTTACATGCAAAGCATTTCTTGTTTCCTAGTTCTAAGCAATACTGATTACCTCAACTGCAGGGCATCAAAGAAAGTTGTCTACAAACATACCTCTTTCACTTCCACAAGACCAGAAAGAGTCAGGGCTGAACACAGCTTAGATGCTGTCTTCACTTTGCTATTGTTATCTGCCGAAAGGAAAATCTCAATTAATAGCTTTATAGGTCAAAGCAGGAAAAATAATAAAGGCTCAATCCTAGGTGGGTTAGCAAGCATTCAAACAATAATAATCAGGTGGGCGTGGTGGCTCATGTCTGTAATCCCAGCACTTTGGGAGACTGAGGTGGACAGATCACTTGAGGCCAGGAGTTCAAGACCAATCTGGCCAACACAGCAAAATCCCGTCTCTACTAAAAATACACACCAAAAAAATAGCCAGGCGTGGTGGCACATGCCTGTAATCCCACCTACTTGGGAAGCTGAGGCATGAGAATCACTTGAACCCAGGAGGTGGGGGTTGCAGTGAGCCAAGACTGCACCACTGCACTCTGGCCTGCACAACAGAGTGAGACTTGATCTCAAAGAAAAAACAAAAAACAAAACAAAACAAAATAACCTATTCTGTTTAATGTACAGATGGTCCCTGACTTAATGATGGTTCTACTTACAATTTTTCAACTTTTATGATGGTGTAAAAGTGATACCCATTCAAGTAGAAACTGTATACTTCAGTTTTCACTAAACTACATGAGATACTCAGCACTATTATAAACAGGCTTTGTGTTAGATGATTCTGCCCAACTGTAGGCTAATGCAAGTGTCCTAAGCGTGTTTAAGGTAGGCTAGGCTAAGCTAAGCAATTACGTTTAGTAGGTTAGATGAATTACATGCATTTTCGTCTTAATAGCATTTATCAGGACGTAACTCCATTGTAAGATGAGGACAACTGTATATACATTTTAGTGATACTATTTTATTATTATTCTTATTATTATTTTTGAGACAGGGTCTCACTTTGTAATGAAGTGTAGTGGTATGATCTCGGCTCATTGCAGCCTCGACCTCCCAGGTTCAAGCAATCCTCCTGCCTCAGTGCCTACCAAGTAGCTGGGACTATAGGTGGGCACCACCATGCCTGGCTAATTTTTGTATTTTTTGTAGAGACGGGGTTTCGACATGTTGCCCAGGCTAGTCTCGAACTCCTGGACTCAAGCAATGCACCTGCCCTGGCCTCTCAAACTGCCGGGATTACAGGTATGAGCCACTGTGCCTGGCCATAGTGATACTATTTTAACTTGACAAACACTTTTTTTTTGTTCAAAGTGTTTTTACCTAAGCTCTTAAATGTTATAATTCCATTATTATTGTTTTTTTAATCACTCTCTGCTTCTTGAAACCCCTTCCAGAGGTTGTGAGATAATGACTATGAAAAGAGGCTTATGAACTGCAAAGTGCACAGAAAATACAAGTATTCTTTCTGTATAGTTCTTTTTTTCTCTCTGTATAGTTCTGACTGAGACACTGCATTTAGTCATGTAAGGTTTAAACTCCCAGCAAAGAATGCTGATGTATACTACACATAACACAAAGTTCTATTTCCCCATAAACAATGAACACCTTTATATATTTCAAAATACTTTCATTTCTATTATTCTATTATTCTATTTGATGAAATTGTTACATTTTGACTGAAAGTCTAGTGAAAAATATTAAAATCCAGAATTGAATCACTCTGACAGCTATACCACTGATCAAAAAATTTTTTACTTCATGAACACTGTCATTAGTTTCACATGAATCAATAATTACATCACTCCCAGAGTTCCAGTCATTATTTTTAAACTTTTTATTTTGAAATAACTATAGATTCACAGGAAGTTGGAAAAAACAAAAAAGTTCCGTATATTAAGGAGGTCTTCACTTCGTCTCTCCCCACAGTAACATCTTACCCAATTATAGCCTGATATGAAGACCAGGAAATTGATACTGATGGTCCACATAGCTTTTTCAGATTTCATTACTTTCATATGTACTCGTTTGGCAGAGGGGGCTTTATAGTTCCAAGTAATTTTATTACATGTGTAGATAAGTATAACCACCACCACATTCAGAACACAGAATTGTTCTATCTATAAAGGAGAAGCATTATACTTCCCCTTTATAGCTCCACACACCCCTTTCCTCCCACTTCTAACCTCTGGCAAACTCTAACCTGATCTCCACTACTATAATTTAGTTATTTCAAGAATATGAATGGAATTGTACAGCACAGAGCCTTTTGAGATTGGCTTTTTTCACTCAGCTACTTCCCTTGATATCCATCCAAGCTGATGTACATATAGTTAGCGTGTTCCTTTTTATTGCTGCATCACTTTCCGTATTATGAACATATCAAAGTTTAACTGTTCACCTGCAAAAGGACCTACTTTTAGATGGCAGTTTCCTTCTATTTTGTTACATAATGAGTCAGCCAAAGATTACAATTTCTCCAGATATGTTGCTTCAGATTTTAACGATAACTTATCCCCAAGGAAAAGGTTTTGCTATAGGAATACTGATCTCCCAATGATATCTCCTGCTCAGGGAGATGCAGCACACATGCTCAAAGACTCAACCCTGTCAAATGTGTTTTTCAAGTGAAGATCTCCTTACCTACAGCTGTCTCTACCGGCTCTTTCAGAAAAAGACATCCACCAGGCCGAAGGATCCGGGCGATTTCAGCCAAAATCTCAGCACTGTGCAGAGTGGTGCTTCCCGGGACTAAACCCGACAAAATAATGTCAAAGCTGGATTCTTTGTGGGCAGCTGAAAAGAAGAGGACTCTAATTAGCAATCATCTGGCCTGGGACAATCTCCTGGTCCCTTTCAACCCCCAACAAAGGCTACAGACCTCACCCTGAGAGAATGGACACCACTCGGTATCCATCCAAGAAGCTGGATGAATAGTAAGTGTTTTAAAAAAACATGGAATAGCTACACAGAAAGAACATCATACTTATGGAAATCATCAACTACACTCCTAAGCTCAGTGTATCTCAACTGAAAAACAATAGGGTGACGAGCCACCACTATCACATGCCACCCTAAACGAAAACTCAGATATCAAGGAACCACAGAAACGCAACACTCCCACAGAAACCCCTCCAGCCTCATACAGACAACATGGGTGGGTACTTACACTGCAACAGCTGGTTGATGTTTTCCACAGACACGTGGCCTTCATTGCCAGTTAACACTTGAAGCTTATCCACCAGACCTTTCAGAGCCTCCACTGGGGATGACTTATCCCAGACCACTGCCACAAACTGGCCAGCAGAGATCCCAAAATCTGCCATTCTTGCAGTGCAGTACTGATGGACCTAAAAACTGCTGGCCAAAAGAGAATCAAGACTGGGCAGAGACAAAGTGCAATTTAATCCATGAGGTATCATAAAATATGATTAGAATCCCAACCTAACTTGTAACCGCCCACTAGGGAATGCTGACAACATTAAAAACCCTACTGTATATGCTAAAGAGTCTGAATACATGAACCCCATTATCTCAAGTCTTCATAATCCCAACATTCCCAAAGAAGGCCGATAGCTTCCTTGGTGAGAATCCTGACTTAGAAGAGTCAACAAAGGGGATTAGAGGCAAGTAAGAAGGTTGGAGGCAGAAAGATGATTTCCTCTTTAAGATAATTCAGCATGAACGGAATGCAAAACACATAGGACATCAATTAGGCAAAGGGTGACTCAGCAAGGAAGGCAAATAAATTGACAGAAATAATCCAACCACAGGTTCAATGTTTTTAAAATGAAACAACACATTTAAAATTTGCAAACTGAATACTGGTATTTTCCCTTTCATCAAAACATGAAAATTTAATTTCACTGACTCTGCAGTGATCAAGAATACTTACTACGTCTATACCATTTAATATTAGCCAGACTATTCAAAGCATCTTCTAAACATTATCTCAACTGAATCTCAGAACAGCCTTAAACTAGATATTATTACCATTTTACAGTCTGGAAACTCAGGCAATTTACTTTGTCCAAGTCACACAACTAGTGGGTGTTACATGGATAAAGTGAGAGCTAGGATTTGAATCCAAATTCATCTGACCGTAAAGCCCATGCTTTTAACCTTTGGAAATTTCCCTCCATAGATCAACTTTCTCTTCTACTTGATACTCAGGTGAGTATATAATATGCTCACAAAGAAAGTAGTTCAAGAGATAGTACTCTATTCGGTTCCTTTCTTTCTTAAACATTAATGACACAGTTTCCAATTTAACATAGCTCAAATAAATGAAACAAACAATTTCTAGTAGAGGGGTCAAACTTGGATTAGTTTTATGTTGAACATTTCAGACTTTTGTAGAGGTGGCCAACTCAGTGGCAATCATGCCAAAACAGATACAGACTGAATTTAAGCCAAGTCACTACACTCTCCTTTCTTTTAAAATGTTGACTTCAGCTG
Source organism: Papio anubis (assembly GCF_008728515.1). Lineage (NCBI taxonomy): Eukaryota > Metazoa > Chordata > Mammalia > Primates > Cercopithecidae > Papio > Papio anubis. Next base: position 32,365,278 of record NC_044993.1, on the reverse strand, counting down.
GGCGCAGTGGCTCACACCTGTAATTTCAGCACTTTGGGAAGCCAAGCCAGGCGAATTGCCTGAGCCCAGCAGTTTGAGACCAGCCTGGCCAACATAGTGAAACCCCATCTCTACTAAAAATACAAAAATGAGCTGGGCGTGGTGGTGCACGCCTGTAATCCCAGCTACTCAGGAGGCTGAGGCAGGAGAATCGCTTGAACCTGGGAGGTGGAGGTTGTAGTGAGTCAAGATCGTGCTGCTGCACTCCAGCCAGAGTGAGACTGTCTCAAAAAAAAAAAAAACAAAAATAAAAAAATAAAAAATTATAGCTCATGCCTATTATCCTAGCACTTTGGGAAACCGAGGCAGGTGGCTCCCTTGAGTCCAGGAGTTCAAGACCAACCTGGGCGACATGGTGAAACCCTATCTCTACTAAAAATACAAAAATTAGCTGGGTGTGGTGGCAGAATCTGTGGTAGTCTTATGTGGTAATCTTATGTAGTCCCAGCTACTGGGGTGGAGGAGAGGGCCTGAGGCGGCAGGACTGCTTGAGCCCAGGAGCTTGAGGCTGCAGTAAGCCAAGATTCCAGCCTGGGTGACAGAGCAAGACCCTGTCTCAAAAAAACCAAAGTTTACTTCAAGTAACTCTCCTCTTTGCCTACAAAACATACCTAGGATGTCAAATATTTAACACTCAAGCATTAAATACTGTAGCACTTTGATCTGTCACTCTTTTTCTAAAGGAGTTACTAAACGTTTTATTTGCTAGAGTGAAGTCAATTAGCCTTCTGGATCCACGGCCTCCATAATCTGGCTCTACCTGTATCTCCCACCACTCCAAAGTGATCCCACCTTATTCTATGAAAACCCTTTGCATTTTCCCTTAATAGTGCCTTTTATCTAGCTCCTTCCGTATGATCCAACTGCTAGCGCCCCTAAAAGGATGCTAAGTGTTATTAGACAAGTAGGATTCTTTAGTCATTTAACTCTGTTTTTTTAATGGCAGAGGGCAAGTAAAAATGGAAAAAGAAAAGAAAAAAATAATACAAAAGAGAATAATTCTGGGGTTTTTTTTGGTGGGGGGGTGGGAAGGATGGAGTTTCACTCTTGTTGTCCAGGCTGGAGTGCAATCGTGGCTCACCGCAACCTCCGCCTCCCGGGTTCAAGCGATTCTCACACCTCAGCCTCCCGAGTAGCTAGGATTACAGACGTGCACCACCACACCCAGCTAATTTTGTATTTTTTTAGTAGAGGGGGTTTCTCCATGTTGGTCAGGCTGGTCTTGAACTCCCGGCCTCAGGTGATCTGCCTGCCTCGGCCTCCCATAGTGACGGGATTATAGGCATGAGTCATGTGCTCAGCTAATTCTGTGGTTTTTTCGCTTGTTAGTTCTGTTTTTTGAGACAGAGTCTCACTCCATCATCCAGGCTGGAATGCAGTGACACAATCTCGACTCAGTGCAACCTCCGCCTTCAGAGTTCAAGCAATTCTCATGCCTCAGCCTCCCAAGTAGCTGGAATTACAGGTGGACACCACCACACCTGGCTAATTTTTGTATTTTTAGTAGTGACAGGGTTGTTGGCCAGGCTATTCTCAAACTCCTGACCTCAAGGGATCTGCCCGCCTTGGCCTCCCAAAGTGCTGGGATTAAAGGCATGAGCCTCTGTGCCCGGCCAATTCTGGTTTTTAAATCCCTAAACAGCACACAATCAAGGACTGAAACTTTTAACTGGCACATGATGTCGAGGAAGAACCCCTGCAAACTTTAAGGTGTGCAATATGGGATCAATCTCACATTTAAGAACCAGCCAGGCAAGATGGGATTATAGATTGCTGGACATTAAGTTATAAGAATAAAAATGACCTGTTTCTAGAATGATGCTGGAATAGGTTCTTCCTTGGGATAACAGAAAAGGATGATAAAGACCCCACCTACTAGACTACTGCAACTTTGCACTGTATTTACAGAAAAACCCTCATGAAGGAAACGAGGGGCAAAAGCTTACTTATCAACTAGAGAAAAACAAAAAGCCAAATGTCTAGACCTTTTCAGCAACATTTATGGAGGAAGTTTTATAGGGCACAGGTTTTGAGTGCGGATGACCTAGGGTCCTATCCACCACTGGATCTTATGGGCATATGACCATAGATAAGTTACTAGACTCTTTGAATTTGTTTTTTCATCAGTAAAGCAGGGATAATAACCTCACATTTTGCGAGGCTGCTGTAAGAAGCAAATGAGAAGATAATAATATGTAAGGCACTCGGCAGGCTCTGGCACACAGAGCTCTGTAAAGTAATGTTCTAGAACTCTGGGCTTCCACTTTTCTGTGGCTAGTTTACCTGCCTTTGCTTCAAACAGTCCTATAAAACCCTGTTTCTCCTTAGCCATGCCTGATAGGAGGACACCCCAGGGAGTGAGAGGAAGCTGCTTTTTCATTGTTAGAATTAGTGTAAGAGCTGTGCTTTATGATCTTTGGACAGTACTCCAGTGGGACTATGTCAGTAAATTAGAAGAATGTAAAATGCTTTGCGTTCTGTATCTCCCAAAACTAATCTTATGGTAAGAGGAGCTTATTAACTACATTAATTAAACATCAACCCTCAAAAAACCGGCATAGCCACTACTTTCAGTCAGCATTTTTCAAACAAAATAGGAGATAATATTCTTTCAAATATCTAAAACCAAAGTGTGATACTTTTCATCATCAGAGTTTTATGTTGCTGTTGTGAATTTGTCTTTTAAAACAAAAAAACCCATAACGAAAAAGTGTCCCGTATCTAAGACAACATGCTCAGAAGCTGTGATTCAGGACCCAGCTTCATAATAAGAGGTGGCATCACTGTCATGTCACTGAGCTCATTAGGTGCCTCTCCAACCCTGACTGAGGCACACACATGTCCATGGCCCTTCTGAAATGTTAATGGCAGGGAGTAAAAGCAGATGTCTGAGAACAGACGGTTTTTCAGGTGCCCAGTAAGCATCAAATCTTGAGGCATTTGGTCTCTCTTCTGGTGAAGGGGACAAAAGAAAATAGTAAGACTGAAATTTGGGCTTCAGATCAAAAAATCCTTTAACTTGGGTGCATAAAGAATTCCAAGAATACTGACAGTTATCAGAAAGGAAAATCCTAATTAAAATTAACTAACTGGGCTGGGTGCGGTGACTCACACCTGTAATCCCACACTTTGGGAGGCCTAGGCAGGTGGATCACCTGAGGTCAGGAGTTCGAGACCAGCCTGGCCAACATGGAGAAACCCTGTCTCTACTAAAAATACAAAGATTAGCTGGATATGGTGGCCTGCACCTGTAATCCCAGCTACTTGGGAGGCTGAGGTAGGGAGAATTGCTTGAACTCAGGAGGTGGAAGTTGTAGTGGGCCAAGATCTTGCCACTGCACTCCAGCCTGGGCAACAGAGTGAGACTCCATCTCAAAAGAAAAAAAAAATTAAAAAAATAAAATTAACTGAAGCTCTTGTGCACCTACATGTCACTGCCTGGCCTCTGGGTGACTAGTGCCAAGTGGGCCTAACCAGCCTGCTGTGCAATCCAAGTCAGCCATTGCCCCTCTCTGGGCCTCAGTTTCCCTGCCAGCTTTAGCAGAATGGTAGGAAGGCACAATTACAATCTGCAAATGAGACCTAAGAAACCTACTATGTGCCTGTCCCTACACAGGAGACAGACAAGAAGACACTTGTTCCCTGCCCTCAAGAGAATTCTCTGTCTAGACACTTAGACTAGGACCTTAGAGATTTTTTTTTTTTTTGGCAGAGTCTTGCTCTGTTGCCCAGGCTGGAGTGCAGTGGCACGATCTTCCCTGACTACAACCTCCGACTCTGGGGTTCAAGCGATTCTCCTGCCTCAGTCTCCCAAGTAGCTGGGATTACAGGCACTCACGACCATGCCCAGTTAATTTTTGTATTTTTAGTACAAATGCAGTTTCGCCATGTTGCCCACGCTGGTCTCGAACTCCTGGGCTCAAGGGATCCACCCACTTCAGTCTCTCAAAGTGCTGGGATTACAGGCATGAGCCTGGCCCAGAATTTTTTTTAAAAAAGTGAGAATCAACAATGAAACAAGAATATCTCCAGGCATTTGGCATGTGTCAGGAATTAGAGTTTCAGAAAGGATACCCAAATGTTAGTTTCCACAGGAAAGGCTCATTTAAAGCTGGGTGGACAGAACTCAGAAACAAATCCTCATGGAGAGGAGTGTTTTACCTAAAACAGAAATATGGATCTAAAATTTTAACCTTTGGGGTAAGTTTTGGCTTAGGAGGTCTTCCCCACACCCGTGCAGAGGAAGCGGATATTCTGAAAAGACTAGAGTTGAAAAGGGGTGTGCAAAGCACAACTTTCACAGATACAAAGATGGGGTCTGAGTGCAAACACAAAATCGACAGAATCACGTGCTCTTGTCCTTAGTTACTCTTAGTCCAAAAACCATTTACTTCTTCCTATTAAGCCTTCTCTGATGACACTCCCGTGAAGGGCTCTGTTAGTGACTGGACCGTGACCTCCTTGAGCTATCCAGAGCTCGGCACTCAGTAACGTCAGAATGAAGGGCACTAGCCTTTCCCGAACTTGCAGATCCTACATATCACCCGAGGGAGTGGTTAAAATGAGATTCCCGGACCACACCCAGAACCACTCAATCACTCCTCCAGGACAAAGGCCTGGCTGGCTGTCCTAGTAACAAGCATCCTTCCGATCTGGATATTTAACTATACCAACTCAACACGCTGGGGATTCGGACAAGTCGCAGGTTCGAAATTATAACCGTGAGCTCAGGTACCCTGCCAAGCTTTCGTGCTTTGCTGCCAAGTATCCCTAGGGACCGAAACTTCACGGGGACTGAGGCCCAAGGTCACAACGATTGGCTACTGGTAGGACCGGGTCTCAGAACCAGGTCTCCCGGACCCCAGAGCTCGGAGCCCTTTCTCCTCAGAGTGGTGTCCCCGGGGCCTCAGAGTAGGGCCGGCTGCGCAAGGGACGAGGCAGCCTGGGAACGGCAGAAATTCCCGGTCAGGACCCCGGGGCGGTTAGGGCCGGGCCTGGCCCCGCACACCAACTTCTCAGGAATAAACCCGCCGGGACTCTCAGCGGGGCGTCCGTGGCTGCGTTCGCATCGAGGGACGGGGTAAGGAAGAGGAAATGAGAGGATATAGGGACGAGGGTGGGCCGGGAGGGGACAGTTGAGGGAGCTCTGGCGCTCAGCCGGCCCCAACTACTCTCACCTGCTGCCTGGGCTCGCTCCTGGCTTCTCCTCAGCAGTCGACTCCACGCCTCGCGCCTCTCGCGAGAGGAGGAGGCTCCCCGGCGCGACTACTTCCGCTCTTCTAGGGCAGTGGTCCCGACGCTGCCCGTCGCGTCGCCGTGGGCGACGTGCCCGCTTCCAAAATGGCGACGGCGGCGGCCGTGTCTGGTGCGCTTAGCCGGGCGGGCTGGAAGCTCCTGCAGTTGCGGTGCCTGCCCGGTGAGGGGGCTGCCAAGCCGGGGAGAGGCGGGGAGCGCGGAGGGGGCGCGAGGCCGGCTTGAGCTGGGTTCGGCGGTGGGGGGAAGAGGCCGTTGGGGCGGCCCGCGAGCAAGGTGAGGTGAAGGGCATCGGCGCGGGCTCAGGCGAGCTGCCTGGTTAGCTTCGGCCCTGCCCCGCTGCGGGGCAGGTGCAGGGGGGCAGGGCCTGTCACCCCCATTTCATGGAGTTAGCAGAGCCTCAGAGAGGGCTGGGGGTACAAAGGTCACGCAGCCTGAGCCTGTTGGTTACAGAACTGGCAGTCGCAGACCCATTCTCAAGTCCGTTGCCAAGTCCACTAGAAGGACAGGTGGACACGGCCACAGAGAGCCTAGTCCATTGTTTCCCGAAAGCTAGTCGTTTCCCCACCGCTTCATGAACTCTGTGATACTCTCTTACCACCTTTGCCACTATGTACTCAGTATTTTTATTTTTAAATAGGAGTTCTGAAAGAGGAAACTTCATATCACTGTCGTAAATGGAAAACTAATATCGCCTTCTTTAATTAGAATGTATGCATTAACACTTTAGCATACATACATAACTGATGAAACGTTCACCTGTATTTCACCTAAAATCTTCTCATGACCCTCAGTGGTACTACAGTCACACTTTGCATCCGCTCCTTCCTTTTCAAAGTTTTATGGATATTTGTGCCATATCTTTCAGTACGTGTATTAAAATATTGATATTTTTACACATACTATTCTGTTTCTTTTTTTTCTTTTTTTTCTTTTTTTTTTGAGACAGGGTCTGGCTCCTCAGCCTCCCAAGGAGCTGGGACTACAGGTGCGTGCCACCCTACTTGGCTAATTTTGTTGTTAAGAGGGAGTCTCACTCTGTCACCCAGGCTGGAGTGCAGTGGCACAGTCTCGGCTCACTGCAACTTCTGCCTCCCTAGTTCAAGTGGTTCTCCTGCCTCAGCCTCCCGAGTAGCTGGGGTTACAGGCTTGAGCCACCATGCCCAGCTACTTTTTTGTTTTTAGTAGACGGGATTTCACCATGTTGGCCAGGTCCCAAACTCCTGACCTCAAGTTATCCGCCTGCCTCAGCCTCCCAAAGTGTTGAGATTACAGGCATGAGCCACCGCCTAGCCCCCTTTTGTTGTATTTGTATAAAATTCCGAACTAAAGATGTGTAGTTAAAGTAATGCCTATGACCCCACAGATCTACCAAGAGAAGTGAAGGTATGTATCTACAAAAAAGTTAGTACAAGTATGTTCATAGCAATTGTATTCATAGTAGCCAAACACAGAAACAATCCAGTTGTCTAGCAACAGAATAATATTTTTTACGGAACACTATTCTGCGATAAATACTAAAAATCAGTCAAAGAGAAAACTGGACACTAAAGTGATAAAGACCGTTTTTAATCAGTAATAACTTGCAGTAGGGAAAAGGGTCTAGCATGAACTCAGCGCAACCTTGAGTTTAGTGCATGCAGAAGTAACTGGGTGTTTCAAAGAAAAAAATGAGGGAGGAGGTAGGAAGGCAGGTGGGGACTCAGTAGAGTCAAGAAAGTGAATAATTATAAATGAGATTGGGCTGCTAGCTGGCAGTTAACAAAGTTAGGATTCTGTTTTCCCAAAGGGAGCTGTAAGTCCTATCCTTCTTAAGTGTTATCCAGAACAAACAGTAAATTTTTTCTTGACAGCCTGAGTTTTCTCAGGCAGGCACTTTAAAGGTGGGTAGGGTTATCGTAAGGGATGTGGCCCTGAGTGATGGTTATGTTAGTGTGTGTTCAAGTCTTTATAGGCCAAGGTTGAGGCCTAGATAAGAAGAGGGCTCAGAGGAGCCTGGTTAGAGCCTGATCAAGGAGACAGTCTTTGCCAGATCTACTGATATGCATAAAAATATGGATCAATCTCAAAAATATACTAAGGGCCAGGTGTGGTGGATCACACCTGTAATCCCAACACTTTGGGAGGCCAAGGTGGGAGGGTTGCTTGAGCCAAGGAGATCAAGACCATCTTGGGCAACATAGCGAGACTCTGTCCCTATTTAAACTTAAAATAAATAAATATATATATATACACACACACATATATATAGTCCTAAGTGAAAGAAGCTTTATTGAAATATGTACATGTAGATGAAATCTTAGGACAGGCAAAACTAAGACAAGCAAAAACTAACCTAGAGTGAAAAATTCAGAACAGTGTGAATGGGGAATGACTGAAAAAGCATAAGAGAACTTTCTGGGGTGACAGTAATGTTCTCTGTTTAGATTGGGTTCAGGCTGTGCAAGTGTATACATCTGTCAAAACTCATAGAATGGTACACTTAAGATTTATGCATTTCATTGTGTGTAAATGGCATCTCAAAAAAACAGTGAACATAGAACTCTTCCATGCTAAAATGTTTAGAGATGAATAATACTGATATCTGCAACAAATGCACCAAAAATCAAGATGGATGAAGAAATGACAGATGTGTAGAACCTAGTGGCAGATATGCAGGTGTTCATTCCATAATTCTTTCAATTTGCGTGTTTGAAAATTTTTATAATAGGCCGGGGACGATGGTTCATGCCTGTAATCCTAGCGCTCTGGGAGGCCAAGACAGGCGATCACTTGAGGTCAGGAGTTTGAGACCAGCCTGACCAACGTGGCAAAACCCTGTCTCTACTAAAAATACAAAAATGAGCCCGAGAGTAGTGGCGGGTGCCTGTAATCCCAGCTACTCAGGAGGCTGAGGCATGAGAATCACTTGAGCCTGGGAGGCAGAGGTTGCAGTGAGCCAAGATAGTGCCACTGCACTCCAGCTTGGGAGACAGAGTGAGACTCTGACTAAAAAAAAAACCAAAAACAAAATTTTTAGAATAAAAAATGTGGGGAAATAAAAAAAGTAGTATGAATTTATGCTTAGGAAACATACTTCTCATCTTTCTTAAAATAAGTGGGGATGTTGCAGATATTGCAGATGAGAAAGCAGAGATTAGTGTCTTGTCCAAAGATACCACATAGACACTGGGAGAGTAGGACTGAGACATTAAATTACTACTCCAGAGCTCTTGCCATAATATATATAAATATGTAACATTTACAAGCCACTTTTACATTTTGTTTGGGCCACACAGTGGTCCGATTGAGCAAGTAGAAATTATTACTCTAAATTTGCAGATTTAAAAATCTGCACATTGGGGTAAAATTGTTTGCCAGTTATCACACAAGTAACAAGTGGTAGAAACAGGTCGAGATGCTAGGTAGATCTTGTCTCCTGGCTTACCACTTTTCCTACCACTTCATGTCCCAAAGTTCCCGGTTTGCCCAATATTTTTGTGTGGGACCCAACACTTGGATAAGTGGTTCTGGAGGAGTCTCTGGCCTGCTTTTCCTCCTCCTTGTCTGTGTTACCACTCTGGGTCTGAAAGGGTCTTCTCTGTTGAATGTCCCTGACTGACCACCCCAGTTTCTGTTTCAGTGACCCGTTGCCGACCAGCCCTGGTGCCACGTGCCTTCCATGCTTCAGCTGTGGGACTAAGGTCTTCAGATGAGCAGAAGCAGGAGCCTCCCCCTTCATTTTCTCAGCAGCATTCTGAGACACAGGGGGCAGAAAAACCTGATCCAGAGTCTTCTCATCCTCCCCCGAGGTAGGCACTAATCCACCTATTTCTGGTCACTTCACATGCTTCAGTATGTCTGTTCCTCCTTCACTTCCTCTCTCCTCTCCATCCCGTTTTATACCTACCTTCATTTCCAAGGCCATCTTTGTTTTTTAGAATTTTTTATTTTTTGTAGTGGTGACTTCTCGCTACATTGCCCAGACTGGTCTCAAACTCCTAGGTTTCAAACTGTCCTTCCCCTAGACCTCCCAAAGTGTTGGGATTACAGGTGTGAGCCACTGCACCCGACCCCAAGGCTGTCTTTGGAAATAACCTATTGTTTTGATAAAATTGGTGCCTGTTTGTTCTAAAACATCTAAACAGTATAGAGAAGTTCACAAAAATAAAACAGTTTTATCCAAAATTACAGAGATAACCCTGCTAACATTTTTGTGAATATCCTTTTAGATGTTTCTCTAAACTTATTTCATATATACATTTTTGTATAGAATAGATACTATGTGTATAAACTCTACATGCTGTTCTAGAACCTGTTTTTTCACTCAACAGTACATTTGTAATGTCTTTTCATAGTTTAATAGTTGTATAACATTCCAGCAAATAGCTGTGCCGAAATTTATTTGACACTGTTTTTTATTGATGGATATTTAGATTTTTTTTTTTTTTTTTTTTTTTTTTTTTGAGACGGAGTCTCGCTCTGTCGCCCAGGCTGGAGTGCAGTGGCCGGATCTCAGCTCACTGCAAGCTCCGCCTCCCGGGTTCACGCCATTCTCCCGCCTCAGCCTCCCGAGTAGCTGGGACCACAGGCGCCCGCCACCTCACCCGGCTAATTTTTTGTATTTTTTAGTAGAGACGGGGTTTCACCGTGTTAGCCAGCATGGTCTCGATCTCCTGACCTCGTGATCCGCCCATCTCGGCCTCCCAAAGTGCTGGGATTACAGGCTTGAGCCACCGCGCCCGGCCGATATTTAGATTTTTTTTGATGGATATTTAGATTTCCTGTTTTTTATTGTTTTTTATTGATGGATATTTAGATTTCCTTCACTAGTATAAGAAATAATGTGATAAAGTGTGTGAATCTCTCCTTAGAAGTGGGAGCACTGAGTCAAAGGATATGTACACTTAAAGATTTGTTACAGGCCGGGCGCGGTGGCTCACGCCTGTAATCCCAGCACTCTGGGAGGCCGAGGTGGGTGGATCACGAGGTCAGGAGATCAAGACCATCCTGACTAACACGGTGAAACCCCGTCTCTATTAAAAATACAAAAATTAGCCAGGTGCAATGGCAGGCGGCTGTAGTCCCAGCTACTTGGGAGGCTGAGGCAGGAGAATCGCTTGAACACAGGTGGCAGAGGTTGCAGTGAACTGAGATTGTGCCACTGCACTCCAGCCTGGGTGACAGAGCGAGACTCTGTCTCAAAAAAAAAAAAAAAAAAGATTTGTTACATATATGGGACCAGTTGCCCTCCGGAAAGGTAATACTAATTTACATTTCCATTAGAGGTTTTTTTTTTTCCTAATCCTGCCATTGAAAAGTTTCTCTAGATTTGAAATTAGAGTGTTCCTTTTCATTTTTCTGGTTTCCTAACTAAAGTACTTTTCATTTCAATTCAAGAAATATTTTTTGAGGCCCTACTATCATGCCAGGCCCTGTGAGTAACATAGCATTGCTCCTGCCCTCATGGAGGTAGTCTGGTGTGAGTTTAGATGAAGAAACCCTCTGAGCACAGTGTGCTAAGGGCTGAAGACAGGAACTCCAGGGTGCAGCATTGCCTTCATACCACATGACCTCATTTGCTGGATTCCTCTCGGTGCCTATGGGGAGGGGAAGGATGATCTAGTTTTTACTCTGTTGGCATTAAAACATTGATACTGGCTAGGCGCGGTGGCTCACGCCTGTAATCCCAGAGCTTTGGGAGGCCGTGGCAGGCGGATCACTTGAGGTCAGGAGTTCGAGACCAGCCTGGCCAACATGGTGAAACGCTGTCTCTACTGAAAAATACAAAAATTAGCCGGGCATGGTGGCGCATGCCTGTAGTCCCATCTACTCGGGAGGCTGAGGCAGGAGAATCGCTTGAACCCAGAAGGTGGAGGTTGTAGTGAGCTGAGATCACACCATTGCACTCCATTGTGGGTGACAGAGGGAGACTATCTCAAAAACAAAAAACAAACAAACACAAAAACCCCACATTGATACTGACACAAGAATAAATGTCTTCCCAGCATGTGCTTAGAGGAGATCCAGAGCCCCTAGTTTCTGGTCAGGCCCATTGTACATGCCAGGAGATGAAGTATGCTGGGCTGTGTCCTCTTGTCTCAGGTATACAGACCAGGGCGGCGAGGAGGAGGAGGGCTATGAAAGTGAGGAGCAGCTGCAGGACCGCATCCTGACGGCAGCCCTGGAGTTCGTGCCCACCCACGGGTGGACAGCAGAGGCGATTGCAGAAGGAGCCCAGGTGTGTATAGGTGAAGGTGGAGCCACCTGACCAAGATGAGCCAGGATGGAGTCACACCAGGCAGAGCGGAAGGCCTCATGCCTTCTTCCAGTCCAGTTCAGAGCCCCTCACAGCTGCAAGATTGACTGGGTTTTTTCCCCCAATGGGGTGGAACTGGCTTTATTTTGTAGTTATAAAGAACGTACCACGGAGTTGGTTGTTGGGAGTTGTGTTCTAAAGGCAACCTATTAGACAAGAATTGTCTGTGATCAAAACTACCATGTTTCATTGACTCTAAGATGCCATTGGTTGTAAGAAGCACCGTTTTTAAATGCATCAGTAAAACAGAAAACATACTGCCTTTTGAACTATGACAGAGCACTTCTATGATTGACACTCATTTTTTTAAATGAAAAATCTATATGCATTTTTGAATTAATGACATACGGTGTTTGAAAACCCCCAAGAAGGCACCACTTTGGAGACCAACACATCTTATTTTCCCAGAAACTCTAACAGCATTTCCTGCATTAGTAGAGACTGCTGCTTTAGATTAGGCAGGAGGCTCATGTTCAGGCCATGTTGTAGAGAGTCCTCCAGCATAGCAAGATACCATCATCCAAGAGACTGAGGGGATGACAGAGTTGCGTCTCCCATCCCAGGCTTGCTGCAGGGCATCTACCCATGGCCAATGGGCAAGGTTGCTGCTTTACTGAAATTTAACTGTTATTTCCTTGTCTTCTCAGTGCACATTTGGTAACAGAAGTCTCATTAGTGAAATGCAGATGCTCTGACTCCACTGTAGGCTCATTGTGAAAACTGAACAATACAAACAAATATAAAAAAGAATGTAGAAAACACCTATAATCACACCAAAGATCATATTACCAACATTTATGCCTAGTTCTTCCAAATTAAAACCCTTTAAATGATTCATTCTTTAAATGTTTGTTGAGCAAATAATGTGCCCTAGGCACTGTGCTAGTCCAAGGGACATGACGGGTCAAGATGGACCTGCTTCCTGCCCTTGTTGAGCTTCCAGTCTAGCAACATTAATAAAATGTATACAAATATTTACTTAGACGATGTGGTAAGTGCTATCAAGGAAAGGTGCTGTTGGGCTGTATCATGGAGGGACCTGATCATTAGATCAGGTCACAGCTGCAAGATTGTTTGTTTTTTCCCTCAATAGGGTGGAATGGCTTTATTTTGTAGATATAAAAGTAATGAACCATGGAATTGGTTGTTGGGAGTTGTGTTCTAAAGGCAACCCATTGGCAAGAATTGTCTGTGATCAAAACTACCATATTTCATTGACTCTAAGATGCCATTGGTTGTAAGAAGCACCATTTTAAAGTACATCAGTAAAAAAAGAAAACATGTGGCCTATTAAACTATGACAAATAGTTTAATTTGTCATACCAAGGGGATGGAGGGCTGGGCACAGTCGTGCATGCCTATAATCCCAGCACTTTGGGAGGCCAAGGCAGAAGGATTGCTTGAGCCCAGGAGTTTGGGACCAGCCTGGGCAACCTAGGGAGGGACCCCATCTCTACAAAAAAACCAAAAATTAGCCAGGCATGGTGGTGCTTGCCTGTGGTCCCAGCTAGTTGGGAGGCTGGGATGGGAGGATCTCTTGAGCCTGGTATGTCGAGGCTGCAGTGAGCCATAATGATGCCACTGCACTACAGCCGGGGCAGCAAAGTGAGACCTTGTCTCAAAAAAAAAAAAAAAAAATATATATATATATATATATATATATATATATATGGGGTGGGTAACGGCAGTCAGGAAAGGGTTTTGAGCTGAGAATTGAGGAATGAATAGGCTTTACGTGACTTCGTGGGTAGGGGATGGACAAGTCCAAATAGAGAAACTGCAAAGGCAAGGTGGAAAGAAAAAGAAGGATGGTGCATTAGAGGAACCACAGAGAACCACCATGCAGAGAGTGCAGGAAGAGAGACTTGAGATGAGCAAGGCTGGAAAGGTCAGTCAAGGTCAAATCAGGCAACGCCCTAAAGGTCATGATAAGGAGTCAAGCTTTTCTTCTAAGAACAATTGAAGATACTGGATTAAATTTGGCATTTCAAAATGCTCATTTTGGCTGCTGGATGAAAAGTGGATTGGAGGCAGAGAGAGACTCATTGGGGGCTGCTGCCAGACATCCAGGAGAGAGAAGGTGGTCTGGCTTAGAGTAATGGCAGTGGGTAAGTTTGGGAATAGCTTGGACATGGGAGGGAGTGACAGGATGGCACCAGAGTTGCCAGTTTGCATGTGTGGGTACACAGTGGTAGTGTTTTCTAAGGTTAAGGCCATTGGAAGAGGACCAGCTTTGGGGAAGGGTACAGCCTTGATCTTTATTGATTATGAGGAGTTTTTCAGTCAACCAGTGGAGGCATCAGGCATACAGTTCGGGAACTGGAGGAGATAGCTGGACTAGAGATACACATTTGGGCATTATTAGCGCGCATATATATGCTGTGTATATATATATATATGTAGTAATTATGGAAGTCAGTGAGAATGTCCAGGGCAAGAATATAATGTCATATGAGAGGGGAGTCCAGACTGTCAAGGAACTTGGACATTTAAGGGGAGGGTAGAATAGGATGGGCTGTCAAAGTCTAAGTCAGAGCATCCTGATGTTGGAGGCACAGCAGGAGAGTGTGGATTAAGCAGCTAGACATTGGTTACTGGAGCAACAACTGTTTGAGTGGAGAACTGGGTCAGAAATCAACTGGAGTGGATCGAGGTGTACATAGAAGGCGAGGAAGTGGCGAGGCGTTTGGCTGCGAGGGGTAGATGAGAACTACGGTGCACCAAGCAGGGGAAACAGATGGAAGTTTGCACATGATTGAACACAAATGGGAAGAGTACAGAAACAAGAGTGGACCAGGCTCACATGTGTAATCCCAGCACTTGGGGAGGCTGAGGCGGGAAGATTGCTTGACACTAGGAGTTTGAGGCCAACCTGGGCAATATGGCGAGACCTCATCTCTACAAAGATATTTAAAAATTAGCCAGATGTGGTGGCACATGCCTATGGTCCCCGGCTGAGATGGGACGATTGCTTGAGCCCGAGAGGTCAAGGCTGCAGTCATACCACTGCTTGAGTGACAGAGCGAGACACTGTCTCAAAATAAAGAAAAGAAAAGAAAAAGGAAAGAAACAAGAGTGAGGGTGAATTTACAAGAGAAAATAGGCAAAATCAAGAGAGTGAAATTCCTTGAAGGCAAGAATTGTGGGTTCTGGACAACAGATGGAAGGGCTGGCCTTAGATGTGTTAGGTGCAAAGTTGGAGAAAGCAGCTGAAGGCTTAGTTTCTAAAAAAGAAAGAAGACCTGTTGATGTGTTCATCCCTGAGCTAGTCTCTGTGAACTTGTTATTCAAGCCTGGATTCCACTCTTGCACACACACCAAGGGGCTTTGTGGGGTGGAGGGACCGGTGGTGGTCAGTTTCACCAAAATCACATGGACCCAGAGTGAAGAGTAGGGGTGTCCCACTGAAAATCAAGCCGCTGTCACTAGGAAGAGGCTCTAGTGATGAACAGGCAACAAATGTACCCTACACTTGGGCACCGCTTTTCTGTTTTCTGTCTCCCCTTTTATAGTCTCTAGGTCTCTCCAGTGCAGCAGCCAGCATGTTTGGGAAGGATGGCAGTGAACTAATACTGCATTTTGTGACCGAGTGCAATGCCCGGCTCACACGCGTGCTGGAAGAGGAGCAGAAGCTGGTACAGTTGGGCCAGGCAGAGTAAGTCCCATGGCATTATTACACAGGGTGGCAGCTAAGGATCAGGGAACTTGGGCCCTATTAGCTATCCCCAGGAGGCCAATCCAAGCAGAACCCAAAGAAAGTAGCATTGGGCAGCCTTGCTGCTGTGATGGGACTGACACCTGGCAGCCTGTCTCTGACAGCTTTAGTCAGGCCAGCATCAGGAGCTGGTGGGACCCTTTTCCGTAGGGCTGAGTAAACCGTGGAGCACTAAGCCTCTGCCTTTTGCTCAGAGACACACTGTTTTCTTTTCCCTCTTCCAGGAAGAAGAAGACAGACCAGTTCCTGAGGGATGCAGTGGAAACCAGACTGAGAATGCTGATCCCATACATTGAGCACTGGCCCCGGGTACCGAGTCCATATCCAGGCCCCAGAGCAACAATAATCCTAATATTTATTATTCTCAGAACCTTTCACACAGATGACTTTGTACACTGTTGAACTTAGCTCATCAATCTCCATAAACCCGAGAATACTTAGTACGCTTGGTAGAGCTGGGTTTCAAACTTGGGCATACCAAAGAGAGTGACCCTGAGTCATCTGTGTCTCAGTTCTTGGAAATGTGAGTGGTTCAGGTACTGGATCCCATGCTGGGTGGGGTTCTCCTAGTGGCCTGAGTGTGCCACCAGGTCTGCAGGGAGCAGGAATCCATGCAGGAAGTTAGAAGAGTCAGAAGATTTTATTGGCTGTCTTCACTTGAATAACAGCCCTGTGGATTTTAGATCTCGAGGACTGGGATTTGTCAAATTGTCAATGTGATGCTTGGGAATTGGCATATTTGTTGCAAGGGTTTTTTTCACCTTTTCTGAAGCTTCCTTTTTCCTCTGTTTTAAAGCATGTCACAGTATGGGCCATTCTCTGAGTGAAGAAAGTACAGAGTGAAAGTACACCCGAAGTGAGAGGGACTCAGACATCTTGTGTCCTTTGCTCAGCTGGAGTACTACTGAGCATGTAGTTTCAGTCATTCAGTTGATAGACATTTGAACACTTACGGTGGTGCCCAACCCCAGGCCAAGTGTGACTCATTCCACCTTGCAGTTAAATCAGTGGAAGTGCATGTATGAGGCTCTCAGCTGCCTTCCTGATTCAGCATAGTGTTTTCTTCCGGGCTGCCTCACTAAGAGAAAACCTTACAGCCGATCCAGGACCTCTCTGACCACCTCCCCAGTGGATGTAGCATTGGTAAAGTAGCAGGACCTTGTTTTGTTTGACAGTAGGAGCTGATGTATGTGAACGGACTCCTATCTCTGCTGTTTCTTCTGTGTGACAGACTGGGGTATCTATGCCCATCCTTGCTTAGACCAGTCTAGACCCTCTGTCCCTCTGCATTCCCAGTTCCAAATGCTAGGGATGGAGAATGTGCTTGGGCTTGCATAAGACAGGGCTATGCCCCTGGCTTTCCTCAGCTGTGGTCAGCATTGCTAGCTGCCCAGAACTCACACTGGTGGGTGAAGATGCTGGTCTCAGAGAACCAGAGCTGGGCAGGCTCCCTCATACTACCTCTCATTGGAGAGGTAGGTGCTGGTCAGCTATGCACCATTATCTGCGAGCAGAGCTTACTCCTCTGTCATTCTCTCCCCAGGCCCTCAGCGTCCTCATGCTCCCTCACAACATCCCGTCCAGCCTGAGCCTGCTCACCAGCATGGTGGATGACATGTGGCATTACGCTGGGGACCAGTCCACTGATGTGAGTGCTTTCTGCAGGCCCACAGGAGGCTGGGAAAGGCTTGTGTTAAGCATTGCCTCAAGAAGCTTGTGAAATTTCTTTGATCACAAGCCCCTGTAGGGGGGCTGTAGTGTCATTCCCATCTAAGGTATGAGGAAGGTCCTTCACGAAGCCAAAGTGGGATCTAGGTCATCTTCATTCAGGGACCAGCATTCTAGCCACAAACCAGTTATTATTTCTTCCAGCTTGTGGTGGTGATACCAGGTGTCAGAGAGCCTTTAGCATTGGCAAAGCTAATTGGGCTGCCATTTTATTATCATTTCCCTCTCTCCTAAGATGTAGATTCTGCAGCAAAATTCCTCTTTTGAAAAAAAGAAATGCCATGGAAACACCCATTGCTTTAAAAAGAAATTCCCTTCCCCAGCCCATCTTGACCTGCTTTGCTAAGAGATCAATAAGGCTCTTTAAACAGCACCAGGAAAGAATCTGACTTGTTAATGTTATCATATTTCTGGTAGGAAATTTTAAAAAATATACCTTCATAAAGGAAATTAAAATGTGATGATATTTTGTGGAATCCTGGATAAGGAGGCACAGAAATACTCCCACCATAGTTATAATGAAGTGTTTTAATAAACTTCTCCCATGTGGGAATATAATGCCGACAGAGATGGTAGGAAAATGAAATTAGAAAGCAAAGAAATTAAAGGAATAAAACACCAAGCAGCTGAGCTGGTCCTCTGAAGAGCAGTTTGCCAGAACAATCAGAAGTTGCTGAGGGACTTGAACTCTCAGCTTTGCCCAGGTATTGTAATCTGTCCATGAGCCTGTCTCAGCCCTCACTTTGTTGATGAACATACCAAGGTTTGGTCATAACTGACTGATTACAGCATCTTCTGGGACTCAGATGTCCTAAGATGTAGGCTTTCTACTAGCAGTTCCAAAATGGATTGGATGTAGCGAAATCATCTGGGATACTTATTAAGTATCCTGATTCCTGGCACTTAATTTAGATCCATTGACTCTGCTTTTAAGAGGTTGGGCCCAGGAGCTTGCATTTTTAATCAACCAGGTAATTCTGATGCTCAGTCAAGTTTGAGATGGTGGTGTTGTCCAGAGGGCCAGATGTATCTGTGAGAGAAAGAAGTAGTCAAACGGGAACCAGGAGTTCCCATGGCCTTGGGTAGGAACTGCCTCAGACTTGCTCCAGCCCACAGCAGTAGCGTGGGTTTCTTTGCAGTTTAACTGGTACACCCGCCGAGCCATGCTGGCTGGCATCTACAACACGACAGAGCTGGTGATGATGCAGGACTCCTCTCCAGACTTTGAGGACACTTGGCGCTTCCTGGAAAACCGGATTAATGATGCAATGAACATGGGCCACACTGCCAAGCAGGTAGCTGGGGACTAGCCATTGGGGAACCCTCTTTAGAAGGCATACCTGTTCTCCTCAGGCTACAGCTGGTCACTTGACTGTGCTCTTGCTCCCTTTTGGCCTCAGCTGACAGTCCTGAGGGCCTTCCCAGGGAGCCTGGCTGGTTCTTCCTCAGGCCAGCCCTTCCCTAAGAGCCATACTTTGCCCATTTGTGATTGTGTTGTCCAAAGCTGTCCTTCCAGTAATGTGGCCTCCATGTCTCCACCTTTTGGGGCTTATAGGCCTCCTGATTTATCCTGCCTGTCTCAACTTTAAGTTTGTGTTGGTGGTCTAAGGGAACCTGACACTGACTCCTTCTAGGTAAAGTCCACAGGAGAGGCACTGGTGCAAGGACTTATGGGTGCAGCAGTGACGGTGAGTACTGCCCAGCACATCCCTGCCCCTCCTTTCTCCCACTCCAGCCCTGTGATATATGTGTTACTGACTTCACATCATTTTGTAGCCCTAACCTGGAAACCTAATAATCTAATAATAAGGCTGACAGTGGTTCAGCCCTAGTGTCTTGATTCCAAAAACCCCACTTCTTTATTTTTTCCTCTTATCAGGAGATATCACTGACTCCTGGGACCCTGGTATATCGAGTCTCTGTATCATAGCTGCACCTGCCACCTTGCAAACCTGGATCTTGGTCAGGTGTGGTGGCTCATGCATATCATCTCAGTACTTTGGGAAGATCACTTGAGCCCAGGAGTTTGAGGCCAGTCTGGGCATCATGGCAAAACCCTGCCTCTATGCAAAAAAAAAAAGAAAGAAAGAAAAAGAAAAGCTACATCTTTTCTATTAGAGTTTATAGGCAGGGTAAGCCCTCACTATGCTTTTTGTTTCCATTCCCGTGTCAGCTCAAGAACTTGACAGGTCTAAACCAGCGTCGGTGAGAGGAAAGGGTGTAAGCTACAATGCCTAGAAGAGAATGAGTGGACAGATTGAAAGAGCTTTGAAAAGTATGAGGTGCCATCCGTGTAACCTGGTGTTCATGAGAATACACTAAAGGACTCCTGAGACACTACCACAGCCACCTGGAAACCACAAGGCATTTGATGCTACCGTTCTGGTCAGGGATTGGGCCGCTTCTTCAGTTCCTAATACCAGACCAAGCCTCCTGATGCCTTTCTGCACTGCAATTGTGTGATTGAAAAATGAGATGTTCATCCAAGCAGTCAAGCCACAGAAACCCAGCATGTCCCTGTCACGATCTCATGGGCACCTTGATCATGTCTTAACCTTCCATTAACCTTGGGGCTCCCAAGCCAGAGTCAAGGTGATGCATGCCTCATGCCACCTCAAGGTGACAGCTCATCCCCAGCACAGCACAGGCGTGTGCACACAGAGGTTTTCCTTGCACCCCCCTCCCTCTCAGGTGTCCTGAGATGCTACTCCTGGGAAACCCCTCAGAAAACTGCCTCACCTGAGACAAGTGCCTGCTGGACAGAGGTGTGATCCCAGGCCTGGTGTCATATGACACCAGCATGCATCGCAGGATTATTAGTGTATTTTGAGTCTAAAAATAATAAATATGTTTGAAGTAGTTTCCTATTGTGTAGTTAGTTTGCTTATCAACCATGATAGGTATCCAAGACCCCAGAGGGAGACAGAGGTGTTATGGAAGAGGCTTGAGGCTGGCAGCCAGGAGACCTGTGTTCTGGCGCTGCCACTGCCTAGTACATAGTAGTAATTATGGTACCTCTGCGTTTCTGGGCTCAAGTCTTCCCATCAGTAAAATAGGGGTAACAGAAGCCTTCCCACAGACCATTAGCTCTCTTGGCTGCCCTTGTCTGACGATTTCAGTGGTACATTCTTTAGCCCCAGTAATTTTCTCAGCCTGTACACTGGCTGGGTTCCCTTTGCATGTCTGGTTAGCTCTGTTTTCTGCTTTGCTCTCTTCTGCCTAAGTCAGCTAAATATTATTGGGGGAAGTCAGCAACTAATTGAATTTCAGATCTCTTGTGGGTCTTCCACTGGATCTTTTTTGTACCTCTCTTCATTCCTTGTATCTTTTGACATCCTGTGAAGTTTTTGCAGTAGCTGTTCCAGTTTTCATTGCATTCTCCTTTTTCCTTCATAGCATCCATCTCACACTCAGCAGACAACCATAATTCTTAATTTACAGAGATGACACAAGCTATCGAGCAGGGTTCCATCAGTGCCCACCCTCTGTCTCAGGAAGAGGTGTCAGTCTTTGCAAAGGCAAACTCTTTATCTGGTTACTCTTCTCCCACCTCTTAAATGTAGCTCCTGTCAAGTTCTATTTTAGAGCTTTTGTCTGTTGGAGCAGCTGCCACTTTGTTTGAGGCCCATTGAGAGTTTGAGACTCTCTCCAGTCTGTTTAGGGGACTTCAGTAGTTCTTGGTTGAGCATGCACCCCACATGGTACCCACTGCCAGGCACTGGGGATGCAGAGACAAAGAGCTCCCACTCACCCACCGCAGCTACACAGAGTGCAGAGGAAGCATTAGGTTAAAGAACATTGTATCTTTTCCTGAAGTTTTCAGAAGTGCATGGTCCATACTTGAGACTGCAAGGGAAAGGGTATTTACTTATAATTCAGGTATACTTTGCTAAAATATGCATTCATATTAAAATAGACTTTTGTTTTTCTGTAGATGTACAAGTTCTTTTTAAGGGCTTCATGGTATTCTATGTGTGTATACTTCACCAGGTCTCTTATCAATGGACAGTACAAACAGTACTACCATGAATGTCCCTGCACTCGTATCTTTGTTTACAACTGCAAGTGTTTCTGCAGTATGAATTCTTAGAAATGTTACTGTTAAGTCAAGGACGTACGCGTGTTTTGCCAAACTACCCTCCGAGATAGCTGAATCCGGTACATTTTAAAGCAGGAGGCAGTAGAAGACGCTCGGCGGTTCCGGCCTCCGAGCAGCAGGCGGCGCTGTGAGCAGTCTTTGCGGAGGCCACGCTGACTGACTTCCGGTGTCGGCGGTGGCGCAGGCGCAGTCACCGCGGAGCTGACGCGGAGGCTGGCGGCCACAGGGAGCGATGCCGTACGCCAACCAGCCCACCGTGCGGATCACTGAGCTCACTGACGAGAATGTGAAGTTTATCATCGAGAACACCGACCTGGCGTAAGGCTGCCGAGGGAAGAGGCTGGCGGCTCTGGGGCGCCGGGAGGCCCAAGCCGGTGCCCCGGGGGTAGGGAGCGGGGGTGGAGTGGGGGTGATGTCCTTCCAGAGCTGCCCTCCTGCGCCAGGGCTTTAGCTTTGGGAGCCTGCGGCGCGGACCCAGCCTGTCGAGGCTGCAGCGCCTTCACGCCTCTTGGCTTTTCGTCTTTCAGGGTGGCCAATTCGATTCGGAGGGTCTTCATCGCTGAGGTGCCCATAATAGGTAAGCGACCCCCCTTCCTCGTTCCCGGGCCCACGGGGTCCTGCCCCGCTCTCCACCCACACTCCCTGGGGCTCCTTCCAGTCCTTGGTTCGGGCTGAGGGTGGTAGTGCTGAGAAAAGTGCATTGCTGGAGACTTGACCATACCCTGTGCCCTTGGCCCAGTGGCCGCCTCCCTGGCACCCACGGACCACTTAGGTCCACCGTTGTCCTGCGTATGCATTGCTGAGAAGCATGGGTTTAACAGTGTGCAGACTTGGGTTCAAATACTGTTCTCACTACTATTGTCACAAAAGTTTTTCAACTTTTATTTTGGATTCAGGGGGGTACATTGGTGCAGGGTTGTTGCCTGGGTATAGTGCGTGATGCTGAAGTTTGGGATATGAATGATCCTTTCACCCAGGTAGTGAGCGTAGTACCCAATAGGTAGTTTTTTACTCCTAGCCCCACTGCCTCCCTCCCTGCTCTAGTAGTCACCAGTGTGTCTATATTGTCATCTTTATGTCCATGCGTGCCCAGTTTTAACTCCCATACGGTGTTTGGTTTTCTGTTCCTGTGTTAATTCTCTTAGGATAATGGCTTCCAGGCCAGGCTCACGCCTGTAATCCCAGCACTTTGGGAGGCCGAGGCTGAGGAACACCTGAGGCCAGGAGTTCGAGACCAGCCTGGCCAACATGGGAAACCTCGTCTCTACTAAAAATACAAAAATTAGCCAGGTGTGGTGGTGCACACCTGTAATCCCAGCTACTGGGGAGGCTGAGGCAGAATTGATTGAACCCGGAAGGTGGAGGTTGCATTGAGCTGAGATCATGCCTCTTATGCTCTAGCGTGGGCAACAGAGTTGAGACTCCTTCTCAAACAAAAGAAAATAAAAAAGAGGGTAGTGGCTTCCAGCCGCGTCCATGTTGCTGCAGAGGACATGATTTCGTTCTTTTTTATGGTTGCATGAGTTACTATTTTTGAGAAACTTGGGCAAGTTATTAAACTTCTGCGTGCTGCAGTTTCCTCATCTGTAACATTCAGCCACTAATGATCTTTATCAGGGTAATGTTAAGGATTAAGTGAGGTAATCCATATAAGTGCTTTATGTTTAGTGAGTGCTCAGTGCTGGTAAATGGTTTTTTTATTAATCTATTCCTTCAGCAGCATTTATGGAGCATGTAAGTGGCAGGCATGGTGGTAAGCTCTGGGAATGCAAAGCTGTAGAGAACACGGTTTTTGCCCTCGTGGAGTCCACAGTGAGGTTGCAGGGGGAGAGATGAATCCACAGACAACACTAAAGCAAGGTAGACTGATCAGTAGTTCAGGAGAAGCATAGCTGTGGTGCAGTTGGCTCTTAGAGGAGGGAAGATCAATTTCTGATCTGGTTCCAGCCACTTTGCTCCAGGTGCTTAATGCATTGATTATACTTGTATGAAATACTTCAAGCATTTCCGAGAGTCAGGTCCAGAGAGTTTGGGTTAGGCAAAAGAAATATAAGTCATAGCTGTGGCATCAAATATTTAGACTTTTAAGGAAATAAGCAAGCCAAATGATTAGGCAAGAGAACATTGTAGTTTATCCACTACCACCCCCAGCCCCCCAGTCACTTCTTCAATTCAGCTTGGAGTGCTGGACCTCCCCCTGACTAATCACTTCATGTCTCTGGACCTCAGTTTCATCAAGAGGCAGGTGAGGGAGTTGTACTTCATGATGCAGCCCTGCCATTCTGAGTCTAAATGCCTCTTTCCCCACAAATTCAGTTCTACAAATAATGTTGAGCACCCAAGCTAGGAATACAAAGACATCCCAGCACCTGCTTGAAGGAATTTCTGAAGCTTGGGGTATAGACATAACATACACAAATGTGACACAAGGCACACTATGACAAGTGTCTTCAGGGAAGTCTGAAGAGAGTTTTGTGAGAGAGGAGGTGAAAGAGAGGGAGTGCCACACCTGTAGCATAGAGGGCAGGCAAGGCTTAGTTTTTAGGAGGCACAGAGGATCTTAACCTGTACAGTGAGGAGGGGAAGGGTGTGCTGGAGGAAGGGGCCGGGGGATTAAAGAGGCAGAAAAGCTTGGGTCAGGGTTCTCTTAGTTGGCTTGGACTGGGGAAGCAATGGGAAGCATAGCAGGACAGAGTAGGTGGAGGCCTAGCATGTGGAGGTCCTCTTCCGACCTCTGTTCCTAGTGTCTGTGTCCCTCATTTGGCAGTTGGGCTCCAATGCCATTTGATTCCTGGATTTAGTTGGTTCCATGCAAATGTTTATGAATGAATAAATATGTGTTTAAGTCAAGCGTGTGTGATAGATAATACCGTCTTTACCCTCCTACCTGCTCATTGCTGCTAGGGATTGGGTTCTATATTTAGTATGCTTTGCGCCTTAAAGGAATTCAGTAAACGTCTGTTGGTTGAATGTTTAAAAAGTGCTAAGTTGGGCAGTCCAGTCATTATATCCTAAAATGAGGTATGGCCCATAAGTCTGTGTTACTTCTGTGAGGTTTTCCCTGACTTTGAAGTGCTCAAATAGTTCATGTTCTTGGATTTGGTGGTGGCACAGGTAGCAGATTTAAGTGCTTCTCATGGAAATACTCAGCTCAAATAAACATGTTTCCACTCCCATGATATTCTCTGAGTCAGTGTTTTCTGTGAAGCAGGGAGCCCCCTGCGTTAAATTCACCTGGGCAGGGAGGTGAGGTGTGCGGTGTGTGTGGGTCTTATTAAAATGCAAGTTCCTGGGCCCCACTCTAGTGCTGTGGAATCAGCCCAGCCTCTGCAGTTTAGTGTCAGGTGATTCTTAAATCTTGAGAACCACTGCATTAAGTCTCTAGGTAAATTTGATGGCTAAACTCCATGTCTGCTTCTTTCATTTTGTAGCCATTGACTGGGTTCAGATTGATGCCAATTCCTCAGTCCTTCATGATGAGTTCATCGCTCACAGGCTTGGTGAGTACTCCTTTTATTCGAAGGGAGGGTACTGTGCCTAGTGTCAGGAGGGGGCTTCCTTCCAGCCTCACCCCCAGGAGGCTTCTGGGTTCTCATTTTGGCTTGGCTGTTTGGTTTTCTTTAAAGTGCTTTTCTGTTTTTTACAGGATTAATTCCCCTCATTAGTGATGACATTGTGGACAAGCTGCAGTACTCCCGGGTATGCTGTGTGATTGGGTGGAATGTGAGGTTTGGTGGGGAGGCCTTGGGTCTCAAAGGGATTTTTCCTGACATTTGGCATCCAGCTTGAGTAGTATTGTAGGTCTGGAACAACAATGTGGAGATGTTGTCCAGAGCCTGGGCAGGCCTTGATCCTTGGTTCTGATGGGGCTTCAGATTGATTAGCATGCAGAACATAAGGAAATGTTGTTAGCCAGCTCCACCAGATTGCCTGTTTACAGTGGAGGTTCTTCCTTCCAAAGCATCTCTTCCCAGTAGCAGGGGCCTTAGGATGCTACAGGAGTCAACAGAAGGTTGGGGTAGGCAAGGAGCAGAGGGAATGGGAGCTGTCTCATAAGAGCAGCTTCTGGGGAACTAGTCCTGGTGTCTGCAGATTCATGCTGTCCCCTCACTCGCAAGTGATGCTGCTTAAACATGGCCACACTCTTACCCCCTTCCTCCTGGTCGTGTTTGCTCCCTGATGGCATGTTAACAGGCCTTCAGAGTTTGGAGAGAGTGGGATAGTAGTAGGTTACCTTCATCCTTTTACTAGGCTGCATTACATAGCAGCTTAAGACTACTCCCTCTTGATGGCTTTGGGTGATCCAGAATCAGTCCATTTTCTAATATTCTCAAGGGCCATGTCATTTTTGTGATGGCTATGATATATCTTATAAATATGTATTTTTTTAAAAGAAATATTCGGCTGCATGCGGTGGCTCACGCCTGTAATCCCAGCACTGTGGGAGGCCAAGGCGGGTGGATCACAAGGTCAGGAGATCAAGACCATCCTGGCTAACACAGTGAAACCCCATCTCTACTAAGTATACAAAAAATTAGCCGAGTGTGGTGGCGCGTGCCTGTAGTCCCAGTTACTTGGGAAGCTGAGGCAGGAGAATGGCGTGAACCCAGGAGGCAGAGCTTGCAGTGAGCTGAGATCGCACCACTGCACTCCAGCCTGGGTGACAGAGCAAGACTCCGTCTCAAGAGAAAAGTTAAATAAATAAATAAATAAAATATAAATTAAGTTCACACATAATCTAACAATTTTAAAATATATTACATTTTATTACATAACAGTAAAATTAGTAAAATAATACAATAATTGATTAACTATAATTTATAATTTCTTTCTCTCAGTATAATGTAGAAAAGTATTACTCTGAACACCTACCTTAAACATTGCTTAATTCAGGTTAACTACAATGAGCCTCTCCACTTATATTTTCATCATGCATCTTACATTTTAATGTCCTTACTCTTTTATAAAAAAGGTCATAAAGAATGTCCAATAAAGAATCTCTAATATCTCTGATGCAGTGACAATTGATCACATATGTTCACATGTGAATACAATAGAAATAAAGTAACAGCATAAAGTAATTTGAAAGCTGTATTACATCATTATTCACTTTTCAAAAAATTGTTTTCAAGGAAACCAGTATATTTCAATGTAATTACAAAGCTTCAAAAAAATCTCCTTTTTTATATAGTTTTAT